>NC_026008.2:46332679-46375179 GCF_000442705.2 Elaeis guineensis
TTTTTGGTCTTGTGTTTCTTAGCTGTTCATCTTATTTCAGGGTTTGGATTTTGTTTGTGGTCGGGATTGTTTTGTGCTTTCGAAAATTGATGAACTTGATGTTGTTGATAAAGGAAGCATAGAAAATCAAAGAAACATTGAAGAATCACAACAACATTAACATCCGAAATCTATAAAAAAAAATGAAATGAAAATCTAAATCTAAAACTCGCCCTCTTACTATTTTTGCATCCCTTGTTTCTTCCAATCATCTACCATGCTTCATCTTGCCTGCTTAGAATGCTCGCATGAAGGCATTTTCTCTTTTTACTAAATTTCTTGATTTTTATTGAATTTTTTGATTATTTGCTATTCTCATTGCCACCTTTAAATAAAAGGATGCTAATCCTCTGCGCATAGTAGGTTGCTTCCCAAAAGAGGACAATAAATCAATCACACCCATCTTGTGATCACCTGCTTTACATGCATCACAACATCCTTGCCCTTGCAAGCAGTGGTGTACGGCTGATTTCACCCCATCCTGACACATTACCAACTCCTATCACTCTTCCCCACACCACCTAATCACCATCACCTATCGCCTAATCACCATCACCGATCGATCATTTCTTCGAATGATGCTTGTCCCTAGACCGTCCATTTGAGTCGCTCTTTGATATGCTGGAGAATCAAGCGAGCCTGTCCTTTTTCCAACTCTTAGTCATCCTACTATGATCCGTATAAAGTCAGAGAGAAAAAAAAATATTTTTTTGGCTGCATAAAATATGCTTGAGACACATATTCAAGCTAATAACGAAGATTAAAGAAATCATGTTGGTCCATCTTGGGACAGATGACGGGAGCATAAAGCTTGCAGAACATTCTGATTGGGCTTTTTTTTCTATTTTTTGGGAGAAAAAAATGGGTTTGGGGTAGCTACCCCTCTGGGCGTAACTATGAGGACCCCAACCCATTAGAGGAACATTCGATAAGGGGCAATGATAAAAATGGCTCAGCCCCTCTCCGGGCATGACCATGAGGGCTCCTAACCCGCTAGAGGAATGTTTCATGCGAGGTGATAATAAAGATGGCTCAGCCCCTCCCTACAATGTCCAAATGGATCAGGTGAGTACATCATCCCCAGCACCACCCATATCCAGAGGATCTATATACATCTCCAATCCGCTAGAGGAATGTTCATGCAGGACGACAACAAAGATGGCTTGGTCTCTCTCCGGACGTGACCATAAGGGCTTTTAACCCACTAGATGAATGTTCAATATAGGATGACAGCAAAGATGGCTCAGTCTCTCCCCACCATGTCCAAATGGATCAGGTGAGTACATCACCCCGAGCACCACCCATATTTAGAGGGTCCGTATACCACCCCAACCCATTAAGAGAATGTTTGATGCGGGATGACAACAAAGATGGCTCAGTCCCTCCCTGGAGGTGACCGTGAGGGGCCCCAACCCACTAGAGGAACATTGTCCAAGTGGATCAGGTGAGTACGTCACCCCAACACCCGTATGCCACCCCACCACAGATGTTCGAGTATCGAAAAAATTAATCCCCTCATTTAATCGACTTCTATGGACTCAAACCGCGGATGTAGGAAATGGAGTTAATGGCGTGACCTACTGACCTACCACATGTGTGGTCTGATTGGGCTCTTTCAAAAGAGAAGGGTGAGTAATTAAAAGAGAGAGAGAGAGGTGCGAGTAATACACATCAAATACTATCATTTGATATATTTTCTTCATAATTAGAAATTTAGTTATTGGCCTTATTCTTTTTTTTATATTTTTTATAAATAAAAATTCTCTCTAGCTCCAGAAAGCAAATATTTGCTCCCTTGCTAGCATAGAATATTCTATTTTCTTTATTTTCTTTAAACTAATAATCAAGTAGGAAAACTACAGCCAAATGTAGGTCTTCTTAAGGAGAGAGGGCTATGGAGTTGGCTTTGCTATGGGAGAATCCCCATTATTTGACTCTATAGTATTTTAGATTGAGTTGAGAGCAGCTTAGAAAGACTTGGTATACATTATTTTTAGCTTGCAGACTGATATTTATTTTGGAGGAGGATTTTAAGTCTTGTCCAAGACAATGATCGCTTAATTTTTTTGTGACTCTAAGCCTACTAAAACTCATTTTTCCCTATTGGCTGATGCTCGAAGGCTCATTGTGCGGTGTTTCAATTGTTTGATCAGACATACTTATGAGAAGAAAAATTGTAAGGCTGATTATGTTGCATCTTTCATAGCTGAGCATGTTAGTAATGACGTTTGGGGGTCTGTTTCTAAGATCCCACATCATTTCTTCAATTTGATTCACCTTATATAGTTGGTTTCAAAAATAAATAAATAAATAAAATGTTTACAACTTATGTATTCATCTAATCTCAATGAGATGGTAAATAACCAATGCTCCATCAATCCAACAGCTCAGATATTTAAAGGATAAGATATGGTACTTTCAAAGCATAAGGGCATTATAGTCAATTCATATTTCAAGACCTGGGACAACAACCTCGCTTTCGCTCTCTCTTTCCACTTTCTTTTTCTTTTTCTTTCTTTTCTATTCTTTTTTTTTTATACAAGCAGGCTATCACGCCATTCTAATATGAGTATGCATTGTTCGCCTCCTGAGCAAACATTGTGGTGGCATGACGAAGAAACCTTCAAATATTGCAGAGCAACGGATGAATCTCCAAATGCTTCACCTCATCTCAGATCTAGCTGATGACTGTAGCTGAGTTTCAATCTCAAATAATAGAAGACTAATATGGTAGAATAGAAAGAACACCTGGCGGGAGAAGCATTACTTATATCTAAGGTTTTTTGTCTTGATATCAGATCCCATAGTGATGTCATTCTATTACAATATTGGTACATGATTTTGTGTGATACCGAACAGTGTATCCAATATCAGTATGATATAGGACACCATATTGATTCGGTACCAGCTAGTATCAATACTGTATGCTTGATACTGGACAATAAGAGATGGTACGACAAACCATTCTGGTACCATTATACTTCTCATGCCAATGTCATGCTAATACATGGTATTTCATCTCTATTTTCATGTGTTATGATCAAGAAATGCATGGTGTGCCAAAGTAGTATCATACCATATTGGTTGAAGTGGAACCATATGGGCAAGGCATAGGTACTTGTAATGATACTTTAACCCCTGATTCAAATGATGATACAGCTACTACTAAAGTAATTTTGAAGCCAGAAATAATCATTTAAAGTGCTTTTTATAATTGTTTGGAATGCCTGTTAGAGAAAATGTGTATAGACTAGCACATGTTGGTTGGAACCAACGGGAAGGAATATCAGAAGAAAGGGGCAAAGGATTGACGTGGCCAAGGACATGATTTGGAATCTTTGATAAGCATATATGTAAGTGTAATTGTAGAGTGAAGCATCTAAGATAGATACGTGTAAAAATTATTTATTTGTTAATTTAATTTTTCAATTTTGTTTAGTTAGTATTATCAATTGTTAAAGCAGCCACTTTTCTTATGCTGCTGATTGCTAAAATTTCTATGAAAAGATTGCATATTTTGCCCCTCCTTCCGCTGATCTATCCATAATGATGACAATGATAGCAACAAAAGCAATTAAAAGAAATATGAAATAAAAAATTATATTAAAGAATCTATTTTAGCAACTATATGTAAAAGTGTTGATCAAATGAGTTGCAGAGCAAACACCAATTAAATTAATGATAAAAAAATAAGAGAAAAAATAAATTTATTTAAAAAATTAAAATTTAAGATAATAAATTTGGTTTCCTTGCAAAGTGGTCCCAACAAAATTCTTCCTACCACAATTTATGTAACTCTCTTTTGCTCGATATAAAACCATACATTCTCTCTTTGAGAAAAAGACAAAAATATCATTACCTTTTCACTAAAAAGGGTCTAATATGTGGAATCAAAGATGTAATCTAATTTAACAAGAATCTGATTAGTAACGCTATTAAAACTAATGATAAATAGAAACCCTAATAAAATTGGAGGCAATGAATATAAGCTTGCATAAACGTATTGGTTAACCATGCCATCTTGATCATCCAGTAGAGCCTCCATCATGGCTTGGAACTTGCAGTGGGCATGCTTGAGAAAGGAGCAGGCGTGAACCAGATCTGTGGTGGCCAATTCCACTCAGAATCGATCGAGTGAAAATCATAGGGCTGGAAACTTCCATCTGTCAAATTGAACACTCCGATATCATGGATGACTTGCTGATCCATTTCGTACCCATCTCTGTTGTAGTCATCGGTGAAATAGATGCTGCTGCTCGTAAGCTCGGGGAATTCGCGTGTGGACAGTGCCATCGAGTAGTTAAGCCCGAGAAACAGGGCGACATCACCCAGGTCTTTGACCTCGGACCACTCGTTCCGTCTCTCGTCGAGCTTGAAGATGGCGAATGCTACAGTCATCCTCGCATCGCCGGGAAGGATGGACTCCCTCCAGCCAGTCCCGTCCACCGGTAACCACCGCGAGTCCCTCCACACCTGGAACAGATCCTTACCGTCCGGTGACTCCACCAGGTACTTTTGATTGAAGCAGCAGCCCCGCTGCTCCCACTTTTGCGAATGGGGACGTTCTACACATGTCACTACCACCGGCGAGCCCGGGGCATCGAGATCGAAAACTACGAGTGCCCCGCTGATGGCCATAGCGTGGAGCAGCCCCTTGCGAAAGATGATGTCCCAGAAGATCCGCGGAACTGGTGGTTGGAGCGCGGTCCATGACTCGTCCCCAGCGTGCGCGAATGACAGATCGTTGAATTCTCCGTGGATGACCGCCACGGCTGCAGAGGAGTGGTCGAGGATTGCCTTCAAATAGTAGTACGAGCGCATGTGCTCCACTTCATACGGCACCTCCCCCAGGTTATCATAGCCGATGACATAGTCGGTGATGCGGCCGTCGGAGTCACGGACGACACCGGCGACATCGAAGAACGTGGCGACGGATGGGAGGGCCAAGGATGCCCCGGTGAGCGGATTGAGAGCGTGCAGCTCCGAGAGCTCGTCGACGGTGATCAGCCACCCCTCGGAGGATCCGATGCACAAGCGACCGTGGATCTCCGGGAGGTGGATTTTGTACATCTTCTGGTCCGGGCGGCTGAAGAAGCGGCGGGTGTCGGGATCCCTCGTGCTATCGGAAAGCATCAGCCATGGGATCTGCGGCTTCGGCAGGCAAGGCCTCTCGGCCACCGTCGAACACCATGAGCGGCAGACGGCACCGAACCGGAGGTAGTCGGCCACCTCCAGACGGCCGAGTATGAGAGCCTGTAGCTCGGGAAGAAGGCCGGCCCAGGACATGGCAGCTAATCAATATTTCTCTCTCGCTCTCTGAATCCCAGCTATCTACCCAACCCAACTATTTATACCATACCATATCAGAATCCTGTTTCGACCACGACTGGGACTCCATTATCAAAAAGACTTTGACTAGGATTCCGGGCTTTTATGACTGGCACTCCATTATTGATTAATACTTAATAATAAAACATTATTATTTGATTAATAATAAAATATTATTATTTGCTTAATAATAAAATATATTTATTTTATCAATAATAAAATATCATCATTTTATTAATAATATAATATCATCATTATTAGAAATAGAAATAGAAGGTATTTTTTAATATAATATTAATGCATTAAAATTAATAAAAGTGATATATTAATAATATAGTATAGAAAAGTTATATTGATAAAATAATATATTAATGTATTAATAATATGATATTTTATTAAAAATCAATAAATATATTTATCACTAAAAAAAATTTTTACATAATAATAAATTTGCTCATCTGCAATCCCTGTCACCCCATGCGAATATAAAAGCCCCCACCCTCCCCCAACCCCTACACTCGCACCCCACGCCCCTGCGACCCACCCCCTCCTCTGACCCCTGCGCTCACACCCATGCGCCCCCCCATGCTGCACCCCACTGCCCCCCATCGCCCAATACCCCCCCTCTTCCCCAATCCTGGCGAAGCCTACACCGGTGCCCCCAGCTTGCCCCCTGGTACAAATCCGGGAATGAAAAAAATGGAGATGCGAGAATGAAAAAAAAGAATGAAATCGCATCATGAAGATGCATTTCACTGAAATCGCATGTTCAGCATGCGGTTTCAATTTTAAATTCAAAAATAAACTTAAATTTTAAATTTTTAACTATGATGGGCATATCAAATAATAATATTTGGTCATAAATCAAATAACAATATTTTATTACCAATAAATAATAATATTTAATTATTAATTTAATAATCATATTTTATTACTAATCAAATAATAATATTTTATTACTAATCAGATAATAATATTTAATTATTAATAAAATAATAATATTTAATTACTAATCAAATAATAATATTTTATTATTAATCAAATATCCTGAATATCCTGAATTCAATGAATCCACAGATGTTAAGAGAAATATTAAACTTTCAGTTGGAATGACTTTTAGGAATGCTACACAGCTTAGGAAGGTGTTACAGCTTTATAGCAGACAGGAGGATTTTGATTATGTGTACAAGAAGAACGAGGTCGGTTGGATAATTGCTATATGCAAGCTCGTATGTGGGCGAAGGATTCATGCTTCTCCTGTATAGAGAGAGTTTACCTATCAAATAAAGATATTCCAATCTGTACATAACTGTGGACGGCAATTTGAGAATCATAACGCCACATCTACCTTTCTAGCAGAGAAGTATTTTGATGAGATTAGAAGTGACATAAAATAGAGTGTCAAGGGCTTTGGAGAGCAAGTTAGGAGGGATGTGAAGATTTCTATTTCGAGGGCACAGTGCTATAGGGCCAAAAGCAGAGCATTGGAGATTATTTAGGGCAGCCACAGAGAGTAATATGCCTATTTATGGGAATACTGTCAGATTATCGAACAAACTAATTTTGGGAGCATGATGTTATTGGATGTTAGTAGGCACGATGAGAGTAGCCAGTCCATTTTTAGAAGGTTATATTGTGGTCTTGCAGCATGCAAGTAGGGCTTCATTAAAGACTACAGACCTATCATTAGTTTGGATGGTTGCCACTTGAAGGGCTTTTTTGAATGACAGCTCCTAGCTATAGTGGGGAAGGATGGAAATATAAATATTTTTTTTGTTGCATGGGCCATTGTAGAGGTCGAGATGAAAGATAGCTGGAATTGGTTTTAACCTTGCTTACTACAGGATATTGGTCCATTAGAAGAGCATGGATGGACCTTTATGTCTGACAGACAAAAGGTTTGTTTGTCTTGTTAAAAAACTTATTCAATTCTCCTAATACACTTGATTTTGTACGTAATTTATTTTTTCTCAATTCTTTTATAGGGTCTTATGGAGACCTTCCAGAGTGTTATTCCTACTGCTGATCATAGATTTTGTTTGCAACACTTGCATGCTAATTTTAAAATCGCTGGGTTTAAGGGCAAGAACTATAGAGATGTCTTTTGGAAGTATGCCAGGGCAAACACACTTCCACACTTTGAGACTACCATGAAGGAGCTGCGATAATTCGATGAGACAGCATGGTAGTGGCTCGACAACATCCACTAGAGATATGGTCGGACATGCTTTCAGTACTAGAAGTTTAGTATGCTATTGAATAACATATGCGAGTCATTCAATATCATTGATGCTCGAGACAAGCCTATCATTATCTTGTTGGAGACTATTCGGAGGCTATTGATGCAACGATTTCAATCCAAAAGAGAATGCTCGCAGAAAATTATGGGATCCCTATATCCTAAGATTTTAAAAAGATTAGAGAAAGTAAAGTTGGAGGCCATGGACTACCACTACATATGGGGAAGAGGCCATAGATTTGAAGTTGAGCATCACAATAATAAATTTGTTGTTGATTTAGAGGAGAGTATATGTGGATGTAGGGTATGAAATTTAACTGGCATCCCATGCTGCCATGCTGCAGCAGCTATTATGTATGTTAGGAAGGAAGCAGAATATTTTGTTAGTGTATGGTACACTAAAGTAATATGGGCATTGGCCTATGAATATATCATTGAGCCGGTACCAAGCATGAAATCTTGGCCAAGGATAAAATACCCCATTGTATCCCCCCTTCTCTAAGGGCTCTTCCAAGTAGACCCAAGAAGGCAAGAAGAAAAAAAAAGGATGAGCCAAAAGATTCTAGTAGATACAGGAGGGGTACATCCTTAAGGTACAAAAATTGCCAACAGTAGGGCCATAACTCTAGGACTTACAAGTTAAGGCCCTAGGAAGGACAAGGCGAAGAAGAAATAAGATACCACTTACATCTAGTCAAACTGAGAGCCAAATTAGTAGGAAAAGAGAGAGATCACAGGTACTTTTACATTCAATATTGAAATTAATGAATATTTACTTATCTTTTTGTACTTTTTTTACCAGCTAAAGACAGTGAGAGAAGGAAGAAGACAGCAACTTCAGTGGGTACATCTTCCCAGCCAGCTCTATCCCAGCTTTTGTCCTCCCAGCTAGGAGCTACTTCCTTTTAGCCAGCTCCCTCCCAGCCTCTGTCCTCCCAGTCAGGAGCCACTATTACTCAACCTGCTCAATCTTTCTTATAGCCAGCTTTCTTTCAGCTAGCAGCAGATTTTTTGTCTCAGACAGAGCACTCCATTCATCTCAACCATGACATGTATTGGGGCCATTTTAGATGTATCAGGGCCATTTTGGTTGTACCAAGGCCATTTTGGATATATCAGGGACTTCATTATATTTTGTATGTATTTTTGAATCCACATGGATGTATTTAGGTTGTTCTATCTGTGCATTGATACTTTGTCTTATGTTATGAAACATTATAAAACAATTTGATACATTTTAAATGCATGTGATACATTGTGATTTGTTAGCCAAATTTTATATATTTTCTATGAAATTTTATTAAAAATTATGATATTTTGATGCATGTGATTAAAAAAGTTCTTATAGGTATTCTGAAACTGCATAAGATAATGTGCCTCTTTTCACTTTTTTCTGAAAACGGTGGGTGTATATTGAACACTTTGATAGTATAGGGGGTGTAAGTGTAACAACAATAAAATGTTAGGGGTGTTTATCAAAACTTTTTAATATAATAGAGGATAAGATTGCGAGTCTCAGAGAAGTTCAAGGGGATACTTACAGGTTCTTAAAATAATTCAAACCATTACTTTATGATATTCTAACTTCAGAAAATGGATATACATGTCGGGAATAGTAGGAAATCCTTAACTATGCAACTAGTTCTTAATTCAGAACATTATTCTTGAATCCTTTGAACTGTATTTGAGATAATATATTACATGTTCAACTTGTAAGTATGCTGTATCATTAACAATGTAGCACTTATAACAACCATCACTGCTATCAACTTAGAGAAAACTTTTTTTCCTTTCATAAAGGATAACAAAATACAATAATCTACTCGAAATATCCCTAAAACAATGTACAAGATTTCTGGAATAAAATTGGGACATTCAATCGAGAACAATCAGTACATTTAAAATAAAGAATCAATTACATAAAAAAGTATAGCAATCCAGCATACTAGCACACACCAAACCAACCAGGTGGCCCTTCTTTTGTAGCTTAGTATTTAGCCCTCAAGCTTTTTGTTCCATTATAAAAGTCTGTTGATAATATCCTTGTCCTTAGTATTTGAAGGGGGATCATGCCAATGAAAGTATCCATAGCCCCCCATTTACCTGACAAACAATTTGAAGTTAAACATAAAGATTAGACATTGTGATAGAAAATGACAAAAATGACTGTTGTACCTCATATATCCCGCATCCAAAGAAATGTTGATCAGGATTTGCGGTGGTCCAAGAGGTCCTCAGTGATGATCTGGTTCCACAATGGCAAAAATTGAAACTTCAGGAGGAGGTGTAACTAGAAGAGCTCGATTGGAAACCCTCCATTGCCTCTTTCTCCATCGATAACCTTTCCTTTCTTCCATGAATTTCTTCTTCTCCACCCACAGCATACAGGGTGACTTTTTCTTCTCTACCCACGGCAGGCTTAATTGAAGATCTCTCTCAGCAAGGACCATAGACTCGCTCATTTTTCTCCCCTCTATATTTAGGGTATCCAAAATAATAGGTCACATGAGGCATGTGATTTTACCTTTTGGCGCTTTGGCTAACACTTGACTAGGAATTGAAATCAAGGGTAATTTTGCGATTTCGAAAAAATAGGACATCATGTGATGATCATGTGATAGTATTCCATTAATGAAAATAGACGAAAAGAACAATTGATACACTTCAATAATTTGGAGGGTCTAATTGAAATATTTTAAACTTGAGGGGGTATAATGAAATAGAGGTAAACTTTAGGGGGTGTTCATGTAATTTTTTTAAAAAAGGAGAATAAAACCACATCTTGAAGATGCGATTTTATTTTGAATAAAAACTAAAATCGCATATTCAACATGCGATTTTAGTTTTAAATTTTAAGTTTTTTGTTATGATAAATGACATCACTTGAAATCATATGTTGAACATGTGATTTCAAATCTGAAATCGCATGTTCAACATGTGGTTTGACTATCTTCATGCCAACTCAGCCCACGTTCCGTATGTTCGAAAATAAAATGAAAGAAGCGATAGATTTAAAAATAAATATTAAAAAAATAATATTTTTAAAAAAATTTTAATCGTCGAGCATGTCCAGGAGCTCAAATCAGAGAGGGAATCAAATGGACGGTTCAGATATAAGGATTATTCGAAGAACCAATTGAGGGTTAGGTTGTGGGGAAGCATGATCAGAGCGGGTAATGTGTCTGAACAAGAAGCAATTGATTGTACGCCAAGGCCTGCCTCCAACCCCGAAAGCCCAAGGACACGGTTTGACAAGCCCCGATGGGGCCCATCCAACGTGTACGATGCATCACCTTCGGCAAGGATATTATAATTCTCCCAACCCTCTGCGCGTGCCAGGCGGAGCAAAGAGTGATGAGCGATCATGTTTGATGGGTCCAGATTTTGATGTGCTGAGTTAACCGTTCGGCTGCTGCGATGAACACTGTTGATGCAGAATTCCTTCCAGGTCGTGTGATGCATCTGACCCAAACACGCACCAATAATGGAAATTGATAGTTTGATGCCCATGGGATGGTTCGAAGTGGCTTCATGCGTGCACCAGGTGCAAGTGGACCGTGCAAATCCCATGGTGGATAACACACCATGCGACTCCTTGTATTTCATCGATTCATGATTGCGCGCTCTCCACCATGTATATGCTTTAAGATTTGCCCTGATTCACTTACACCCAGCGCATGCAGTAATTTCTCTTATGCAAGAGAGAAAGCTAATGTGATCTTGTGGCTAGCAATAGGCTCCCAAAGATGACAGCCCAAAGTTCTTTTTTCAAAAGAGAAATTTTTTGTGCACCACCCGTGGTGTAGAAAATTTGACATGGAGCACACCGCATTGTCTTATTGGACCACATAGTCATCACTTTCTAGTGCATATTTAATATTTATATTTATATTTTTTTGTTTGAAATTTTGAATGATAAAAATATTTTTGTTGAAAATTGTGGCACTTCTTCTTAAAAATTATGACATCCATTCACAAAAATTATGATACCCCTTTCCTTTCGAAAAAATTAAAATACCCCTTCACAGAATTAGGGCACCTCTTTATAAAAATTATGACACTCCTCCTTCACAGAATTATGACACCCCTTCATAAAAATTATGACACTCTTCCTTCACAGAGGTGTTGTAATTTTTATAAAGGGGTGTCATAATTTTTAAGAAGGAGTGTCATAATTTTTTTTAAAGAATAAGAGTGTCATAATTTTCACAATAAAGTGTCATAACTAAAGAGTATGGATATTTTCGTCATACAAAATTTTTAAACGAAAAAGATGATCTACAGGCATTGAATATACGTTGGAAAGTGATGACTATGTGGATCAATCAGATAAGATGGTGTACTTCATGTCGAATTTTCTACATCATCCGTAGTGCACAAAAAATTTCCTTTTTAGAAAGCAGAAGAACGTAAAAACTGTTTACAAGATACAGAAACTATAAGAAAAAAATTATAATTATAATAAGACAAAAGACACATAGAATATAAGAGGAAGAAAGAGAAAATTGGAGAAATAGAAAAACTGCAAGGAAACATAGCCATCCAAACTCTAGCAAAGGTAGACATGACCCTCAAAAAATAAATAAGCTGCAAATGAAACAGCAAATACAAACCAGAATAGCCCAGAAGGATTAACAGGTTGATAAGGCCACAAGCTTATAGCCCAAGCTTAAAGTACAAGAGCATTATTGCAATGCTATAGGTAGCCATTTTTAAATGAACACATTCCAACTATATTATCACAGATCTCGGTAAATAGTTCCTTTGTTACGGTAATACAACTATAACTCCATGTCGAATTCATGTCACAGAATTGCATCAAAAAAAAATTCATGTCATAGAATTATATCAAAAAGAAATTATGTCACTACAAAAATTTCTGCGCTGAACACATCAAAAAAATTCATGTCACTGCAAAAATATCTGTATTTTGTGAAACATATCACAAGATAAGATACGATAAGATAGAAGATATCATAGTTTCTGATTCAGCCCAGAGTATATTTTGGTGCAATAGTTTCAATGATCCCTGTGCTCTTGTTCAAGATGAATAGTCTTCTCGGGTTGATAGCAGGCAATTGAGAATTGGTGAAATACAAAGGGCATTAGCGTGTTATCCACAGCGCGGTCCAATTGCAACTGGTGCATACAACACGGAGAAAACTTCAGTCCAAAAGCGGCTTTGACATTGCCCATAGGAAAATCTTTGGCATGGAGCTGCACACAAAAAAAAAAAAAGAAAAAGAAAAAAAAAATATATATATATAATGATCTAAGTTTATTAGAAATATATTTTTATTAAAAAATATAGAAAAAGACTATTCAAATTATAACCATATATACATACAACTTTTTTTTTATTGAAATGTAGGCTATTGATTTCAGTCTTTTGCATTTATAACCAAATTATAATGTAGGCTATATATCAGTACGTTATTGGTTACAAATAATTTGGTAATATATAAATTGCAATCAGAATTAAATGCCAAAATACAATCCTATCTCTTACCTTCATAATTATAAATTTGTAATCAATTAAAAGGAGATCTGAAATAAAAAATTCAGAATTAATCAAAACTTCAAGAAATCCAGAAACACAAATCATAGAAACCTAACTTAGATGATAACATGAGCAACATGAATGGATATAGAAAATCGAGAAACCTAACTTCAGAAAATCTATATGTTGGAGATGATTTTGTACTGACCGAAGCCATAAAGCATATAAAAGAAGGATTGATCCTCCAAGATTTTTAAATCCTGCGGCTCATTTAAAATTCAAACGATCCCGATATACAGTTGTCCACAGAGCAGATAAAGAAGAAATAACAAATATATTTCTTCGATAACGATCAAATCCGGCTTTCTGCCTATAAGGATCTCTAAGGTATGAAATCTCCTCTCTCCCCTTTTTCCTATTTGTTGTCAGAATTTTAACTTGAGTATCAAAGATTCTCACCAGAGTCATCTTCAGTTGGAAACTTTTCTTGCACGTCATCATTGCCAACCTATCATTGTCGTCCAACTCCAACTGATCCGACTTCGAGACGAAATCTTGCATCAACACTATATAACACCACACAAAAGCCAAGAAGAACATCAAGAAAACACGGATAACATCAGAAATGAAGAACTTCAAAAATATAAGAAAATTTATGAAAAAAAATAACAAATCTAGACTTACCGGCTCACAATGCCTTTTCATTTCTGTAGCAGTTCAAAATCTGCATGCAGTTTGCCGCCCAATATCTTGGCACAAGCCAAGCATCAAGTAGATCCATCCTCCAGCACCTGCGAAAGATGATGTCCCAGAAGATCGCGAACGGTGGTTGGAGCGTGCGCGAATGACAGATCGTTGAATTCTCCGTGGATGACCGCACGGCTGCAGAGTGGTCGAGGATGCTTCAAATAGTAGTACGAGCGCATGTGCTCCACTCATACGGCACCTCCCCAGGTATCATAGCAATGACATAGTCGGTGATGCGGTGTCGAGTCACGGAGACACCGACGAGTCGAAGAACGTGGCGACGGATGGGAGGGCCAAGGATGCCCTGGTGAGCGGATTGAGAGCGTGAAGCTCCGAGAGCTCGTCGACGGTGATCAGCCACCCCTCGGAGGATCCGATGCACAAGCGACCGTGGATCTCGAGAGGTGGATTTTGTACATCTTCTGGTCCAGGGGCTGAAGAAGCGCGGTGTCAGGATCCCTCGTGCTATGGAAAGCATCAGCCATGGATCTGCGGCTTCACAGGCAAGGCCTCTCGGCCACGTCGAACACCATGAGGCAGACGGCAGCGAATCGGAGGTAGTCGGCCACCTCCAGAGGCGAGTATGAGAGCCTATAGCTCGGGAAGAAGGCCGGCCCAGGACATGGCAGCTTAAAGAAGGTAATATCTTTATTGAGGATAATTTCTGATTCTTACTTTTCATTGTTCTCCAATAGGAGTATATATAGATTACAAGGTCTAGCTATTTGCAATTACAAGAAGAAGGAATATCTCGATTACATACTAAGTAAAGAGAAACCAAATGTAGAATAGCTAAACAAGGAGAAGACCAAATAGGAGTGCCAGCCAAATATGAATATGTGTTGACTTGCTAAACATAGAAAAGAGCCAAATAAGAGTGCAAGCCAAAATAGAATGTTGGGTTGGAATGAGTGTGTGCTGATACACCCCTCAAGATGAAGAATCGGAGCACGAATCTTCAGCTTGTCCCTTGGAACCTAAAATGGAGGTACCCAAGGGCTTGGTGAGAATATCGGAAGCTGATCTTGGGTGGAGATGAACTGAACAGATAGTTGATGTCTTGCAACACTTCACGAAAGAAATGAAAATCAATTTGACATGCTTCGTGCGAGCATGAAAACAGGATTGGCGACAGATAAGTGGCCCCAATATTGTCACACCATAGAATCGGGGACCATGTAAGGATGGCCAAGTTCCTGAAACAATGACTCAAGCCAGATAAGTTCAGCTGATGCATCTGCTAAGGCTTTATATTCAACTCTTGGACGAGCGGGCAACTATTTTCTGTTTATGAGATACTCAAAAATGAGGTTGGGGCGAGAAAATTGCATAGCTCCAGTGAACACCTATCAGTCCCACTACCCGTCCAATCTGATCCGAGAAAGCTTGGAGAGAGCGAGAGGTGGATCGACAATGTGTAACCCATGATCAGCTGTAGCTTGAAGGACCGTAAGATGCGTTTGACCATAATCCAGTGATCAGTATTAGGAGACTGCATAAACTGACATACTTTATTCACTGCAAAGAAATATCCGGACGTGTCATTGTAACATACTGAAGAGCCCAACAATGGAGCGATACTGTGTGGGTCCGGATGGGGAGCACCCCCTGAATCAGAATCCTTTGTCATGTCCATTGGGGTCTGAACAGGTTTACAATCAACCATATACCTTTAAAAGAAGATCTTAATGTAGCGGTTTTGAGATAATAATAATCCAGTAGAGTTCCGAACAACCTCAATTCCTAAGAAAAATGGAGATCACCAAGATCCTTAATAAAAATTCTTAGCAAGTTGTTGAAGGAGAAGAGAGATCTGACTGGAGTCATTGCTGGTTACCAAAATATCATCAACATAGATAGCACATAGAGGACATGAGACCTCATCCTTAAAATAAATAATGAAGGATCAGTTTTGCTGGCAACAAACCCTAATCGAGAAGAAACGGAGAGACAGTGAAACCAGCACGGGGTGCTTGTTTAACCCATATAAAGATTTGTGGAGATGACAGACATAATCTGGATGGTCGCAGTCCTCAAACCCTGGTGGTTGGGACATGTAGACTTCTTCTGTTAGGTTGCCATGTAAAAAGCATTATGAAATCTAATTGCCGGATGGACCAACCTTGAGAGATTGCAATACTTAGAATAGACCGAATGGTGGTAGGTTTGATAATGGACTGAATGTCTCATTGTAGTCGAGGCCAAGTTGCTGATGGAACCCTTTAGCAACTAGACGAGCTTTGTAACGCTCGAGAGACCCATCAGCTTTTCTCTTGATCTTGTACACCCATTTACACCCGACCAAATTCTTTGATGAGATGAACGTGGAACAAGAGACCACGTACCATTGCAATTAAGGCATTAAATTCTTCAGTCATTGCAGCACGCCACTCAGAGTGTTTAGAGGCTTGAGTAAAGCAAGTAGGTTCTATGGTGAGGATAGTGGTGGTGAGGGCGGATGGCTGGTTGGAATGGGGTCGAAGTACCATGGAATGTGTACGGATGGGATTGGAGGAGATGGAGATAGATGAACTGGTGGCCATGAGAGAGCACAGAAGGAGGAAGAAGAAGAGATGCTCGTTGGAGCTTCAAGGCTCTGATACCATAAAGAAGGTAATATCTTTATTGAGGATAATTTCTGATTCTTACTTTTCATTGTTCTCCAATAGGAGTATATATAGATTACAAGGTCTAGCTATTATAGCAATTACAAGAAGAAAAATATCTCGATTACATACTAAGTAAAGAGAAACCAAATGTAGAATAGCTAAACAAGGAGAAAGACCAAATAGGAGTGCCAGCCAAATATGAATATGTGTTGACTTGCTAAACATAGAAAAGAGTCAAATAAGAGTGCAAGCCAAAATAGAATGTTGGGTTGGAATGAGTATGTGCTGATACAGCTAATCAATATTTCTCTCTCGCTCTCTGAATCCCAGCTATCTACCCAACCCAACTATTTATACCATACAATATCAGAATCCTGTTTCGACCACGATTGGGACTCCATTATCAAAAAGACTATGACTAGGATTTCGGGCTTTTATGACTGGGACTCCATTATTGATTAATAATTAATAATAAAATACAATTATTTGATTAATAATAAAATATTATTATTTGCTTAATAATAAAATATACTTATTTTATTAATAATAAAATATCATCATTTTATTAATAATATAATATCATCATTATTAGAAATAGAAATAGAAGGTATTTTTTAATATAATATTAATGCATTAAAATTAATAAAAGTGATATATTAATAATATAATAATAAAAAAGTTATATTGATAAAATAATATATTAATGCATTAATAATATGATATTTTATTAAAAATTAATAAATATATTTATCACTAAAAAAAATTTTACATAATAATAAATTTGGTCATCTGCAATCCCTATCACCCCACGCGAACATAAAACCCCCACCCTCTCCACCCTCCCCCGACCCCTACACCCGCACCGCACGCCCCTCGCGACCCACCCCCTCCTCCGACCCCTGCACTCACACCCCATGCGCCCCCCATGCTGCACCCCACTGCCCCCCATCGCCCGATACTCCCCTCCTTCCCAATCCTAGCGAAGCCTGCACCGGTGCCCCTGACTTGCCCCTTGGTACGAATCCGGAAATGAAAAAAATGGAGATGTGGGAATGAAAAAAAGAAATGAAATCACATCATGAACATGCATTTCACTGAAATCGCATGTTCAGCATGCGATTTTAATTTTAAATTTTTAACTATGATGGGCACATCAAATAATAATATTTAGTCATAAATAAAATAATAATATTTTATTACTAATAAATAATAATATTTTATTATTAATAAAATAATAATATTTAATTATTAATTTAATAATCATATTTTATTACTAATCAAATAATAATATTTTTTACTAATCAATAATAATATTTATATAATAATATAATATTAATAAAATAATAATATTTAATTACTAATCAAATAATAATATTTTATTATTAATCAAATAATAATATTTTATTATTAATCACATAATAGTATTTTATTATTAATTATATATATGTATATTTTTCTTTTTTTTCTTTTCATTTCTACCTTCCCTTCCTCTCACCCCCCCCCGACGATCCTCTCCTTCGTCTGTCGGTGGTCGACTCACATCCACCCTCCCTCCGATGTGCCACCCGCGGCACCTTCACCCGACAGCCACTTCTCTGCACCGTCCATCCCGAGTCCCATGCTCGTTTCTCCCTGTCGAGCCCCCACACCCCCTACAACTCTCCAATGTTGTACCTCTCCTCAGCCCATGTGCCCGCACCCATGTTCCCTGCCACCGATGCCCCCCCTACCCCCTGGCCCGGCGAAGCTGCATCCGCACCCCCTGTCACTCTGCACAAGCACAAAACTACCCCTAACCCCTTATGCCCTCCCCCAGCCCTTGCGCTCACACCCCATGCGCCGCCCCCCTCCCCCCCCACCCCCAGCCGCCCAGCACCCCCTTCCCTTCTTGGTCCTGGCAAAGCCCTCACTTGCACCCCCCGCTTATCTCTTGGTATGAGCCGAGGATGAAAAAAAAAAGAGATGCACCCTTGGGAACGAAAAAAAAAAAAAAATTTACACGGACTCCCCCTCAAGTTTTCTTCAATTTCACTTACACCCTTTCAAATTTAACATCTCAATTAGACCCTCCAAATTATCGAAGTATATCAATGTGCTCCTTCCATCTATTTAAGTGATAATGTCATTATGTTGTCCTTCGAAAATACAGAAATGCCCATCCCTCCCTTCAAAATCTATTACGATGATGACCCTCCCTATTTCAACATCCATCATTTTGCATCCCTTCTTCCGATAATTGTTCTCCGATGATATTCCAATGACGACCTCCATCCCACTCTCTGTTTCGGTCGAGCAGTGTCTCCTCCCTTGTGCATGAGCATGATAGCCTCTTGAATACCTTATTTCCATCCGTTGGTGAGCCCTACGTCTTCTTTTATTGATAATATATCTTTTAACAATTTATTTTCCATATAAAATCATGATTATGATGATTATTCTATTGATGTATTCTCTTTAGTGGCCGACCGATAGTTTTAGGATTTTATGATCGTAAATCGATACTTTTAGATTTTTTTCTCTGCTTTTTATGGTCCCTCTATCCTTACATATTTTGTGATCCTATTTTTGATAAGCGTGAGCATGACAGACGGAATCCATAGGAAGCCTCCCACAATCAAATGTCATTCTCTTTTCAGAAATATTTCAGTTTAGCCAAGTAGTGTTTTTAGTATCCTATGTTTCTTGTTCATTGTGCAGGGATGGACTCTGATTAACCCAGTATTTTTTAGTATTTTTTAGTGTCTTCTATCTTTTGTACATGTCCACATGGCTGTTATATCAGATTAACCAATTATCAAGAAAAGGTCAGATTCTCCTGTGGCATACCTCTCATAGACTCTGACTTATTCTCCTGTGGCTTACTGTGCTTACAGCAAATAAAGATTCTCAACTTAAGCCAAAACTCCATTGTATCAATTCCTTAGGCAAGCACCTATTTTGACTCTTAGCAATATTCAAAAATTCATAGTCTAAACTCTATTAAGTAACATCCACCAATATTTCACTTAAGTCACTTTTAATGTTCTGTGTCTCTTGTTCATTGTGCAAGGATGGACTTTGACTTATTTACCGTACAAATCCACTATGGTGGATCTTTCAAATACCATCCAACCTATCATTATAGTCAAGCTGGTAGTCGATAGTTTGATAATTATGATAAAAGTAGATTTAGTATCACAGAGATAGAGGACATGATGAGCCAGTTAAGGTACATAAATTGTATCTATTTTTATTACCTAATACCAGGACAGACATTACAAAATGGCTTGAGAAAATTAAGGTGTGATGCCGCAATATTGGAGATGTTGGGTTCAATGCGAGGTGCTGACATGATTGAGGTATATGTTGAGCCCCAAGCGATGTAGGTAATATTCTTCATCTGAAATAGGCAAATAGAGCCTGTTGGTGTGTATCCCAATCATAGGGGAGGAGATGCCCACTAAAAAAGATATAACTACATCAACACCAAGAATTCGAGTAAAGAGATTGGCAATGAAAAGGATAGGTGGCTTTAGGTTTAAACTTGATGAGAAATTAAAAGGGGTTGAAGCTGCCACTTCAAAGCCTACAATTGCCATGAAAGTAGTAGTGATGAATCACTTAGTCAGCTAAGTGATTCGGATGATGATGACGATGATCTTTTTGATGATTATGTAGATAGAATGTACTTAGGAGGAGTTGAGATCTTGGACATATCATTCTCCACCTCATGAGAAAGTTAATTTTTTGGAGAGGAGCAGCCTACTGATAGAGAATCAGATAGTAGTAGCAACTCCTATCTCTGCAGCATGAGCAATGACGGTGATTCAGATGCTAGTATTCGAGTTCTGAATATCCTGAATTCAATGAATCCATAGATGTTAAGAGAAATATTAAACTTTCAGTTGGAATGACTTTTAGGAATGCTACATAGTTAGGAAGGTGTTACAGCTTTATAGCAATAGGAGGATTTTGATTATGTGTACAAGAAGAACGAGGCCAGTTGGATAATTGCTATATGCAAGCTCTATGTGGGCGAAGGATTCATGCTTTTCCTGTACAAGAGAGTTTACCTATCAAATAAAGACATTCCAATCTGTACATAACTGTGGACGGCAATTTGAGAATTATAATGTCACATCACATTTCTAGCGAGAAGTATTTTGATGAGATTAGAAGTGACATAAAATAGAGTGTCAAGGCTTTCGAGAGCAATTTAGGAGGGATGTGAAGATTTCTATTTCGAGGGCACAGTGCTATAGGGCCAAAAGCAGAGCATTGGAGATTATTTAGGGGAGCCACAAGGAGCAATATGCCTATTTATGGGAATACTGTCAGATTATCGAACAAACTAATTTTGGGAGCACGATGTTATTGGATGTTAGTAGGCACGATGAGAGTAGCAGTCCATTTTTAGAAGGTTATATTGTGGTCTTGCAACATGCAAGCAGGGCTTCATTAAAGACTATAGACATATCATTAGTTTGGATGGTTGCCACTTGAAGGGCTTTTTTGAATGACAGCTCCTAGCTGTAGTGGGGAAGGATGGAAATATAAATATTTTTTTTGTTGCATGGGCCATTGTAGAGGCTGAGATGAAAGATAGCTGGAGTTGGTTTTAACCTTGCTTACTACAGGATATTGGTCCATTAGAAGAGCATGGATGGACCTTTATGTCTGACAGACAGAAGGTTTGTTTTCTTGTTAAAAAACTTGTTCAATTCTCCTAATACACTTGATTTTGTACGTAATTTATTTTTTTTCAATTCTTTTATAGGCTCTTATGGAGACCTACTAGAGTGTTATTCCTACTGCTGATCATAGATTTTGTGTGCAACACTTGCACGCCAATTTTAAAATCGCTAGGTTTAAGGGCAAGAACTTAGAGATGCCTTTTGGAAGTATGCCAGGGCAAACACATTTCCACACTTTGAGACTACCATGAAGGTGTTGCGACAATTCGATGAGACAGCATGATAGTGGCTCCGACAACATCCACTAGAGATATGGTCATGACATGCTTTCAGTACTAGAAGTAAGTTTAGTATGCTCTTGAATAACATATGCGAGTCATTCAATATCATTGATGCTCGAGACAAGCCTATCATTATTTTGTTGGAGACTATTCGGAGGCTATTGATGCAATGGTTTCAATCCAAAAGAGAATACTTGTAGAAAATTATGAGATCCCTATATCCTAAGATTTTAAAAAAATTGGAGAAAGTAAAGTTGGAGGCCATGGACTACCACTACATATGGAGAAGTGGCCATAGATTTGAAGTTGAGCACACAATAATAAATTTGTTGTTGATTTAGAGGAGAGTATATGTGGATGTAGGGTATGGAATTTGAAGTTGAGAGAGATCACAGGTATGTTTACATTCAATATTGAAATTAATGAATATTTACTTATCTTTTTGTATTTTTTTTATCGGCTAAAGACGGAGAGAGAAGGAAGAAGATAGCAACTTCAGCGGGCACATCCTCCCAGCCAGCTCTATCCCAGCTTTTGTCCTCCTAGCTAGGAGCTTCTTCCTCCCAGCCAGCTCCCTCCCAGCCTCTGTCCTCCCAGTCAGGAGCTACTATATTTCAACCTGCTCATTCTTTCTCATAGCCAGCTTTCTTTCAGCTAGCAGCAGGTCATTTGTCTCAGACAGAGCACTGCATTCATCTCAACCATGACATGTATTGGGGTCATTTTAGATGTATCAGGGCCATTTTGGTTGTACCAAGGCCATTTTGGATATATCAGGGACTTCATTGCATTTTGTATGTATTTTTGAATCCACTTGGGTGTATTTTGGTTGTTCTGTCTATGCATTGATACATTGTCTTATGTTATGAAACATTATAAAACAATTTGGTACATTTTAAATGCATGTGATACATTCTGATTTGTCAATCAAATTTTATATATAATCTATGAAATTTTATTAAAAATTATGATATTTTGATGCATGTGATTAAAAAAGTTCTTATAGGTATTCCGAAACTGCATAAGATAATGTGCCTCTATTCACTTTTTTCTGAAAACAGTGGGTGTATATTCAACACTTTGATAGTATAGAGGGTGTAAGTGTAACAACAATAAAATGTTAGGGGTGTTTATCAAAACTTTTTAATATAATAGGGGATAAGATTGCGAGTCTCAGAGAAGTTCAAGGGGGATACTTACAAGTTCTTAAAATAATTCAAACCATTATTTTATGATATTCTAACTTTAGAAAATGAATATACATGTCAGGAATAGTAGGAAATCCTTAACTATGCAACTAGTTCTTAATTCAGAACATGATTCTTGAATCCTTTGAACTATATTTGAGATAATATATTACATGTTCAACTTGTAAGTATAATGTATCATTAACAATATAGCACTTATAACAACCATCACTGCTATCAACTTAGAGAAAACTTTTTTTCTTTTACAAAGGATAACAAAATACAACAATCTACTTGAAATATCCCTAAAACAATGTACAAGATTTTTGGAATAAAATTAGGACATTCAATCGAGAACAATCAGTAAATTTTAAAATGGAGAATTGATTACATAAAAAAATATAGCAATCCAGCATACTAGCATACACCAAACCAATCAGGTGGCCCTTCTTTTGTAGCTTAGTATTTAGCCCTCAAGCTTTTTGTTCCATTATAAAAGCCTGTTGATAATATCCTTGTCCCTAGTATTTGAAGGGGGATCATGCCAATGAAAGTACCCATAGCCCCCCATTTACCTGACAAATAATTTGAAGTTAAACATAAAGATTAGACATTGTGATAGAAAATGACAAAAATGACTATTGTACCTCATACATCCCGCATCCGAAGAAATATTAATCAGGATTTGTGGTGGTCCAAGAGATCCTCAGTGATGATCTGGTTCCACAATGGCAAAAATTGATACTTCAGGAGGTGTAACTAGAAGAGCTCGATTGGAAACCCTCCATTGCCTCTTTCTCCATCGATAACCTTTCTTTTCTTCCATGAATTTCTTCTTCTCCACCCACAGCGTACATGGTGACTCTTTCTTCTCTACCCACGGCAGGTTTAATTGAAAATCTCTCTCAGCAAGGACCATAGACTCGCTCGTTTCCCTCCCCTCTATATTTAGGGCATCCAAAATAATAGGTCACATGAGGCATGTGATTTTACCTTTTGGCGCTTTGGCTAACACTCGACTAGAAATTGAAATCAAGGGTAGTTTTGTAATTTCAAAAAAATAGGACATCATGTGAGGATCATGTGATAGTATTCCATTAATGAAAATAGATGAAAAGAACAATTGATACGCTTCAATAATTTAAAGGGTCTAATTGAAACATTTTAAACTTGAGGGGGGGTATAAATGAAATTGAGGTAAACTTGAGGGGGTGTCCATGTAATTTTTCTAAAAAAGGAGAATAAAACCACATCTTGAAGATGCGATTTCATTTTGAATAAAAACTGAAATTGCATATTCAACATGCGATTTTAGTTTTAAATTTTAAGTTTTTTGTTATGATAAATGGCATCACTTGAAATCATATGTTGAACATGTGATTTCAAATCCAAAATCGCATGTTCAACATGTGGTTTGACTATCTTCATGCCAACTCAGCCCACGTGCCGTATGTTCGAAAATAAAATGGAAGAAGGGATAGATTTAAAAATAAATATTAAAAAAATAATATTTTTAAAAAAATTCTAATCGTCAAGCATGTTCGGGAGCTCAAATCAGAAGGGAATCAAATGGACGGTTCAGATACAAGGATTATTCGAAGAACCAATTGAGGGTTAGGTTGTGGGGAAGAATGATAGGAGCGGATAATGTGTCAGAACAAGAAGCAATTGATCGTGCGCCAAGGCCTGCCTCCAACCGTCGAAAGCCCAAGGACACGGTCTGACAAGCCCCGATGGGGCCCATCCAACGTGTATGATGCATCGCCTTCGGCAAGGATATTATAATTCTCCCAACCCTCTGTGCATGCCAGGCGGAGCAAAGAGTGATGAGCGATCACATTTGATGGGTCCAGATTTTTGATGTGCTGAGTTAACCGTTCGGCTGCTGCGATAAACACTGTTGATGCAGAATTCTTTCCAGGTCGTGTGATGCATCTGACCCAAATGCGCACCAATAATGGAAATTGATAGTATGATGCCCATGGGATGGTTTGAAGTGGCTTCATGCATGCACCTGGTGCAAGTGGACTGTGCAAATCCCATGGTAGATAACACGCCATGCGACTCCTTGTATTTCATCGATTCATGATTGCACGCTCTCCACCATGTATATGCTTTAAGATTTGCCCTGATTCACTTACACCTGGCGCATGCAGTAATTTCTCTTATGCAAGAGAGAAGGCTAAGGTGATCCTGTGGCTAGCTATAGGCTCACAGAGATGACGGCCCAAAGTTCTTTTTTCAGAATTGAAATTTTTTGTGCACCACCCATGGCGTAGAAAATCTGACATGGAGCACACCACATTGTCTTATTGGACCTTGTAGTCATCACTTTCTAATGCATATTTAATATTTATATTTATATTTTTTTGTTTCAAATTTTGAATGATAAAAATATTTTTCTTGAAAATTATGGCACTTCTTCTTAAAAATTATGGCATCCTTCACAAAAATTATGACACCCCTTTCCTTCAAAAAAAATTATAATATCCCTTCACAGAATTATGGCACATTTTCATAAAAATTATGACACTCTTCTTTCACAGAATTATGATACCCCTTCATAAAAATTATGACACTCCTCCTTCATAGAGGTGTTGTAATTTTTATGAAGGGGTGTCATAATTTTTAAGGAGTGTCATAATTTTTTCTAAAGTATAAGAGTGTCATAATTTTTATGAACGGGTGTCATAACTAAATAATATGGATATTTTCATCATACAAAATTTTTAAATGAAAAAGATGATCTACAAGCATTAAATATACGTTGGAAAGTGATGACTACGTGAATCAATCGGATAAGATTGTGCACTTCATGTCGAATTTTCTACATCATCCGTAGTGCACAAAAAATTTTTCTTTTCAGACAGTAGAAGAACATAAAAACTGTTTACAAGATACAGAAACTATAAGAAAAAAATTATAATTATAATCAGACAAAAGACACATAGAATATAAGAGGAAGAAAGAGAAAATTGGAGAAATAGAAAAACTGCAAGGAAACATAGCCATCCAAACTCTAGCAGAGGTAGACATGACCCTCCAAAAATAAATAAGCTGCAAATGAAACAGCAAATACAAACCAGAATAGCCCACAAGGATTAACAGGTTGATAAGGCCATAAGCTTATAGCCCAAGCTTAAAGTACAAAAGCATTATTGCAATGCTATAGGTAGCCATTTTTAAATGAACACATTCTGACTATATTATAATGGATCTCGGTAAATAGTTCCTTTGTTACGGTAATACAACTATATCTCCATGTCGAATTCATGTCACAGAATTGCATCAAAAAAAAAATTCATGTCATAGAATTATATCAAAAAGAAATTATGTCACTACAAAAATTTCTGCACTGAACACATCGAAAAAATTCATGTCACTGCAAAAATATCTGTATTTTGTGGAACATATCATAAGATAAGATACGATCAGATAGAAGATATCATAGTTTCTAATTCAGCCCAGAGTATATTTTGGTGCAATAGTTTTAGTGATTCCTGTGCTCTTGTTCAAGATGAATAGTCTTCTCGGGTTGATAGCAGGCAATTGAGAATTGGTGAAATACAAAGGGCATTAGCGTATCCACAGCGCGGTCCAATTGCAACTGGTGCATACAACACGGAGAAGACTTCAGTCCAAAAGTGGCTTTGACATTGCCCATAGGAAAATCTTTGGCATGGAGCTGCGCACGAAAAAAAAAAAAAAAAAAAAAAAAATATATATATATATATAATGATCTAAGTTTATTAGAAATATATGTTTATTAAAAAATATAAAAAAGACTATTCAAATTATAACCATAAATTCATACAACTTTTTTTTTATTGAAATGTAGGCTACTGATTTCAGTCTTTTGCATTTATAACCAAATTATAATGTAGGCTATATATCAGTACGTTATAGGTTACAAATAATTTGGTAATATATAAATTGCAATCAGAATTAAATGCCAAAATACAATCCTATCTCCTACCTTCATAATTATAAATTTGTAATCAATTAAAAGGAGATCTGAAAATAGAAAATTCAGAATTAAACAAAACTTCAAGAAATCCAGAAACACAAATCATAGAAACCTAACTTAGATAACATAAGCAACATGAATGGATATAGAAAATCAAGAAACCTAACTTCAGAAAATCTATATGTTGGAGATGATTTTGTACTGACCGAAGCCGTAAAGTATATAAAAAAAAGATTGATCCTCCAAGATTTTCAAATCCTGCGGCTCATTTAAAATTCAAACGATCCCGATATACAGTTGTCCACAGAGAGATAAAGAAAAAATAACAAATATATTTCTTCGATAACGATCAAATCTGGCTTTTTGCCTATAAGGATGTCTAAGGTATGAAATCTCCTCTCTCCCCTTCTTCCCATTTGTTGTCAGAATTTTAACTTGAGTATCAAAGATTCTCATCGGAGCCATCTTCAGTTGGAGATTTTTCTTGCATGTCATCATCGCCAACCTATCATTGTCGTCCAACTCTAACTGATCCGACTTCGAGACGAAATTCTGCATCAACACTATATAACATCAGACAAAAGCCAAGAAGAACATCAAGAAAACACGGATAACATCAGAAATGAAGAACTTCAAGAAATATGAGAAAATTTATGAAAAAAAATAACAAATCTAGACTTACCGGCTCACAATGCCTTTTCATTTTTGTAGCAGTTCAAAATCTGCATGCAGTTTACCGCCCAGATATCTTGGCACAAGCCAAGCATCAAGTAGATCCATCCTCCAGCACTGCTGAGTAATCGTTGTCCGCCATCAAAGAGAAGAAAGGGGCGCTTGGGAGGAACAAGCGGGTCGCCAGGGAAAATAATAGGGAGGGAGGAAGACAATAGGAGAGGGTTGTTCTGATTATGGAAATCTACTTTATGGGGATAGTTATTGTAATAGGGCCTTTCACCGAAGGACTTCTTTTTTTCAAAAATGAAATTTGCATATGTGCATGTGCAAAATTTTTTTGATCTTTTTTATTCAAGTTCGAGGCATTTGAACCTCGGAAGATTTTGGTTATGCAGAATGAAACCGTTTGTGTGTGTGTGTCCATTTCATATTTATATTTACTTTTCTGTAGCCTAGGTCTGATAATTTTTTTTTTATCAAACTAGTGAAAATGAAATGGGGTTGACCTAATTTGGACATACACAAAAATTGGTCCTTTGCTTTTATTTTTAAAACTTTTAGACCTAGACTAGCCCACATGCTTGAATTTATGAGTTGCAGAACGAGCACCAATTAAATCAAACAATAATAATAGAAGAAAAAATTTAAAAAAATAAATATATAAAAAAATCAAAATCAAAATAATGAGTTTGGCTTCTTTTACAAAGAGGTCTAGGAAACTAGAGTTCTATATATAATATATATATAATCATACACTCTCTTTCTCGATAAAAGACAAAAAAAATCATTATATTTTACTAAAAGAGGTCCAGTAGTATATGGAGTCAAAGATTTAATCTAATTTAACATGATCCTGAATCTTAAGACCAACCAGCTAAATAGAAACCCTAATAAAATTGGAGGCAATAAGTCTCAACTGCTAGCATAAACGTATTCGTTAACCATGCCATCTTGATCATCCAGTAGAGCCTCCATCATGGCTTGCTTGAGAAAGGAGCAGGCGGGAACCAGATCTGTGGCGGCCAATTCCACTCAGAATCGATCGAGTGAAAATCATAGGGCTGGAAACTTTCATCTGTCAAATTGAACACTCCGATATCACGGATGACTCGCTGATCCATTTCGTACCCATCTCTGTAGCCACCGGTGAAATAGATGCTGCTGCTCGTAAGCTCGGGGAATTTGCATGTGGACAGTGCCATCGAGTGGTTATGCCCGAGGAACAGGGCGAGATCATCCAGGTCTTTGACCTCGGACCACTCGTTCCTTCTCTCGTCGAGCTTGAAGATGGCGAATGCTACAGTCATCCTCGCATCGCCGGGAAGGATGGACTCCCTCCAGCCATTCCCGTCCACCGGTAACCACCGCGAGTCCCTCCACACCTGGAATAGATCCTTACCGTCCGGTGACCCCACCAGGTACTTTTGATTGAAGCAACAGCCCCGCTGCTCCCACTTTTGCGATTGGGGACGTTCTACACGTCACTACCACCGGCGAGCCCGGGGCAACGAGATCGAAAGATGATGTCACAGAAGATCTGCGGAAGTGGTGGTTGGAGCGCGGTCCATGACTCGTCCCCAGCGGGCGCGAATGACAGATCGTTGAATTCTCCGTGGATGACCGCCACGGCTGCAGAGGAGGGATCGAGGATTGCCTTCAAATAGTAGTACACGCGCATGTGCTCCGCTTCATGCGGCACCTCCCCCAGGTTATCATAGCCGATGACATAGTCGGTGATGCGGCCGTCGGAGTCACGGACGACACCGGCGACATCGAAGAACGTGGCGACGGATGGGAGGGCCAAGGATGCCCCGGTGAGCGGATTGAGAGCGTGCAGCTCTGACAGCTCGTCGACGGTGATCAGCCACCCCTCGGAGGATCCGATGCACAAGCGACCGTGGATCTCCGGGTGGTGGATTTTGTACATCTTCTGGTCTGGGCGGCTGAAGAAGCGGCGGGTGTCGGGATCCCTCGTGCTATCGGAAAGCATCAGCCATGGGATCTGCGGCTTCGGCAGGCAAGGCCTCTCGGCCAGCCTGTAGCTCGAGAGGAAGGGCGGCCCAATTGTTGAGGGACATCGCAGCTAATCAATAGTTCTCTCCGATGTACCCTCCAAACGCCCAGCTATCTCCCCAACCCAATTATTTATACCATACAAGAGAACAGAATCCTCTTCGCATTAAAACTGTGACTCCGCAAATTTTAGTACGGAAATGACTCGTATAGCTCAAATTTGCAGTCTTTTCCGTAATTTTCTTTCTTTTTGTTAATTTTCCCATGTTTTCCCCGATTTTTCCTGTTTTTTCCATCCTCACGAGTCTCAATATGGTGGGATTCTTGGAGCGGCGGCCAAATAGGGAGGCTTAGACGAGGCCTAGGGTTTGGTGTTCGTATTTATGCATAAAAATTTGAGTGGTATAAATATGTTATCAATCAATTTATAACAAGGTGGGGTGGTATCTTATTGGCTTTTTTTTTATTATTTTCAGGTCATACGGTACCTTATTGGTTAAGGCAATGATTTGGTTGTCCAAGGATTTCGAATTCAAATCTCACCAACTCTATACAATAACTCTATACAATACCATCTGATTAAAACTATACGCTATATGGTATAATGATACACATATCAATACATAGTTTTCGAAACATAAATCTCATCAATACATAATATATGGCTACATACTTAGCAAATTAGTCATCTAACAAATCAATATATCCGATTAAAACTACGTACTAGCAAATCAATACATATCTCTAAATAAATTGATATATATTTTTGATAATATTATATTCATCAGTATATATTATATAATATAGTGATATATACTAATAACATTTTGATATATACTGCAAGTTTCTTTGATATAGTTAAAAGCTATATATCAATTTATTTGTAAGTATATAATGAATTATTATTGAGTGTACTAAATAAGCCTGTAGTATACATCAGAAAGTCGAGAAGTGTGTATCACCAAATTATGTAATGTATATTAGTGAATATAATTCTCTAAAAACTATATATATCAATTTACTTGAAGGTGTGTATTGGATTGCTAAAAGTTTAATTGCTTGAAATTCCTCCTAAAAGCCATAAAAAAGAAACGAGTATAACAGATTCCACCATACCATAGTGCATAGTGAGCTTGTAGTCAATTTTGTATATCATCTCTTAGGAAAAACTTTTCAACCAAAGTTATATAAAATTATAACTTTTAAGAAGAAATACAATAAAGATAGTTTTCTTCAGCTAAGCAGCCAAATCAATAACTAAGAATCAATCAAAGAAACGAACTGAGAATCTTCGCTCTTTTGGTGTTTTGAATATATGACAGATCTGAAACAACAGATAAATGAACCTACTAGGTGATTGTATATGACATGATCAAGTATAGTTCTTCTCTTGATGACTATTTTTTTTTCTGTTGCATGCAAACATTATGTCCGTTCCTAAGAGGATAAGCATAGTTTGTTGTTCTTTCTTGAAAGCTTTACAAACTTATGTATTTTCTTTTTTTTTTCCTTTTTTTTACAAGGATCTGATAGAAATTATATATATGTATAGTATCCTGACCTACATCACTTGGACTATTCTATCTGTATTAAGGCACAGGGCACTAGTTTATCTCAGCATGGGTAGCATTCTTGAGGGATTCTCCAAAAACAAGAATTTTGATTTTATAGCATAAGTGTTAGAATCCTACATATGTACCAAATCTTAGGAGTATATGGTATTCTTGTCTATTTCTTTTGATATGTCTAAAGCTTTTGTTGTACTCTCTATTTTATATCTTGAATTTTCTAGACCAGCAAAATCATAGTTGCTATGTTCTACCTTCCCTCCCAATAGTTATTTCTTCATGGTAAGTTTTAGATTTTCATTTCATTTTTTTATAGATTTTTGAGGTTAATGTTGCTGTTTTTTCTTTCTTTTTGCAGAATTTCTTGATTATTTGCTCTTCTATTCATTTTGGGTTCTTCAATGTTTCTTTGATTTTCTCTACTTGATCAACAACATCAAGCAATTGTTCATCAATTCCCAAAACACAAAGCAATCCAGATAATAAACAAACAGCCAACCAGCTATCAAATAGATCTAGTCCAAACCCTAAAATAAAATGGACAACTAAGAAAGACAAGACCAAGAATCCAACAAAAGTTCTAGCATAATAATTCCATAATTCCTATAAACATCAACTCCATGAAAGAACCCTAGAAACACCAAAACAAAAATTCTAACAAGAACAAAGGCAATCTGGTCACCGAGGTTGGCGTACTTGAGCTGGCAAGAATCAAAGCCGTGCCAACATCGGAAGAGCTAGGTTGTGGATCTCTGATGGCTTTACATAGTTGGGGTGGGGAGGTTGGAGATGATCTTTTGCTGCTGCTCAGGGTTGGGGTGGATCCCAAGCATGGCTGCAGGTGGGGTAGGGGGTGGAGGTAGTAGGGCTGAGGAAAGATGAAGAACTCATCACAACGGTAGCCAGAGGTGGGTGCATGGCAATGGCCATCGAGCAGCAGGAGGCAGGGCTTGGTGTCGTAGTAGGACTGTGGGGTAGCACTACAAGAAATTTAGTTTTTGGTGACAAGCAATGTTGTCACTGAAACTTGAAATATTGTCACTGATGAATTTCTCTGACAACAAACTATTGTCACTAGCCGGTCGCAATTGCTTCATCGCTAAAATCATTTATGACAACTTAAATTTCTTGTCACTGAATCATTTCTTTTCTGTGACAATAGAGCTTGTCACTTAATGTACTTTTTGCTGTCACCAATACAATGAAATGGGCATGCCTTGAAGGATCTTTTGACAATAGTAAATCTATTTAGAGACGAGTTCTCTTATTGCAGAAAAGTCTTACAGAGACAAGAGTTTCACTTGTCACTGAAAATAAAATTTGTGACAACTTAACTTGTCACAGAAACAAATCATTCTTGTCACAATGCAATAACGTAAATTAGTTTTGGGACAATAATGACTCTGTTTAATGATAAAGTTTCTTGTCACTGAAATAGCTTAAAGTGACAAGAACTTTTGTTGTCACTGAAAATAAAATTTGTGACAACTTAACTTGTCACAGAAACAAATCATTCTTGTCACAATGCAATAACGTAAATTGGTTTTGGGACAATAATGACTCTGTTTAGTGATAAAGTTTCTTGTCACTGAAATAGCTTAAAGTGACAAGAACTTTTGTTGTCATAAAAAATCTCATATGTGACAACTTGTTATTGTCACTAAAATTTAGTGTATATGACTACAGAAATTCATCTCATTCACAAGCAAACTAAGAATCCAAATATATCTTTCTCAATGTTTGCATTTCAGTAGATATCCAAAATAAAAATCACAAGATAGTACCAGTAGTTCATAAGCACTCCATATGCTATTTAATTGATCAAAACCAACAGTACATGATCCAAGACATCCAAGGAATTTTCAATTTCACTGTTTGGAATTCGACAGGACATCCAAAATTAATTTAAAAGAAATACTGACTAGTACCTATAGTTCATAAGCACCCTACATTCTACTTAACTGATCAAAACTAACAGCCTATGACATCCATATTTTCAAATTGAAGCTAGTTGATGTACTCCCATAATGCCAACAGAAGTAGCTGCCCATATTATTCCTGCATATAAACAAGGTTTGGATTAGTAAATGATTGGCTAGAATAAAGTTTTGAGTAATTAAAGTCTAGCAACCTCTAGATAAGCAACAGATTATCCACTAAAAATTTAAAAAAAAAAATAAGGCAACTTTTTTTGCATATAATTTGTAAATTTATACCTCATATTGAAAAGTTGAGACAACAAGAAAGGTTTTCAATCCATGTTTTCAATGGATTACACAAGAAATGAGCTCAGGCATGTTAGCAATTAAACTTCTAAAATAAAAAATAAAAAAAAAAGAATTGACTATATATTAAGAATCTCAATTCAAAGTTGCCATTCCTAGAATTATAAAAAATTATGGATCTCATACTCTTAGAATGCAGCAATGTACCTAAGTATACTATAGCTGATTGGTTGTTGTTTATATTCCTCTCTTATAGATCATTGAAAACAAGAAAAAAAAATATCATATTTAACTTTTCTACTTTCTTAAAAGTAAAAAATTCTTACTTGGTCAAGGTTCATGCATTGAGGAAGATGAAGCTCTTGATTGGGAGAAAGTTTCAAAAAAGGCAGCAAAGCGAGCTTGGATCATAGCATTAACTTTTTCATTAACTTGTTCCTCCATTTGAGCTTGAATCTCAGCTCTAACCTCATCTTGCAATTGAGCTCGAACGTCTTCTCTAATGCTATCCACCAATGATTTTTAGCTTGTTCGACAGCTCTTTGTACCTCTTCTTGCACATTTTCATTATACCTAACTCTCTTAGATGGTGCCTTCTTTCCAGCACCTTTGCCACGAAAATAACCAGACTTTTGGCCAAGTACTTGCAGTAATATGTCATCACGAGTCATTTGGGATTCATTCTCTTGTGTTTGTTGAACAACCTCCTCAAGTTGTTCCTGCAATAGATTATCAAAGATTAGATGCCAAAATAATGCATAATGAATTTTAAGAACAATAAGAAAAGTTTTTTAACTAACATGGATCTCCTTGGATTTAGGGTCAGACCATACTAATTCTCCTTCTTTATTTTTCTTAGTGTGCTGAATCAACCAAACCTGATCTGGTAGTGCTTTTTCACCTGTTTCTGGGTCCCTCTGAAATGAATCACAAAAAAATAAGTATTTTATTTAGAAGTTCCTAAAACTATGTTAAATCTTCAATTTATTCTAAAAACTTACAGTTGATTCTTCAACTTCAGCATAAGATCGGGTGCCACATGTATGTTTAGTAACTAGCTTTGCCCTATTTGCTGCATTTCGCTTGCCTACTTTCTACAAACAATTGATACATGCAACTAACATCATCTATAAATCCAAAATGATGATGTATATATTTTAAATATAAATTAAATTTTAATTTACAAAAATCTGAAAAGTATCAGAGCTGAAGTATGCCATCATATATTTTTAATCTTCTGGAGTAACATCTTCAGGAATATTAGCCAACCTCTCCTCATCAGTTCTAAATTTCTTATATAAATCATGCAAGCGATTTCTCCAACCTCTATAAAGTCATTGCATGGTGGCCAAGACAAAAGCACATAAACGATATTCATTTCTATCATCTTCCGTCTTAAACTGCTCCTAGAAGACACAAACAATGTAAATTGTATGTTAATATATATAAATAGAAATAAACAAGATACTAAAATCAATCATAAATATTTAATTTACCTTTACTTGTAGCCACATTCGCTCACCTACTCTATTTGCCACATCTGGCCAATTTTTTGCAGTTAATGGAGCTTGTGTCCTGACAACATAACCACAAAAATTGACAATATCTCTAGCATTTTCTCCTACTACTCTCAGTATATCATGAGGGATGCTAACTTTCAATGGTCCATTCTTTGTTCTCATATCAACCTTAATACATTTGTAACGCCCACGCACATTCTTACTTGAAACAGTTGTTATAGAAAATAAATTACAATTAGTATAACTAAATTTAAATAGAATAAATTAAAAGTTTCAGCTATAAATAAAATATTATTATACCAGCATTACTACAATGACTAGAAACTCTTGGTTGAGTTTGAAGTTGCTGTCCATGGGATTAACTTTGCTACAATTCAAGCATCTGGTCTTGGTGTTCATTTGTCTGCTGGTTTTGTTGGTCCCAAAGTTGTGCCTCTTCTTGTGATTGATTTCGTCGCAGCCTTTCTCGATGAGGTGATGTAACTTCATTTGTTTGAAATCTTATATCAATAACAGGGCGTTGTCCTCGTCCACCAATTCGTGCACCTCTTCCTCTACATCTAACCATTTCCTAATAAAAACAATAAGCAAGCTTTTTAGTAAAAGTTCAACTAATTATCAGCAACATCTACTAAATGCACAAAAAAATATGAATATGCCATCAGAAGATACAAAAATAACATGAACACAATAAAATGATTTAAATTAAAATACCTGTTGGTCATCACATAATGTTTCTTCTTCCAACATGACAAAAAATAAAATTCTAATTACAAATAGGCTAATCATCAGGACTATATTCATCAGAACTGTATTCATCATGGTTGTTTTGATCATCATCTGTTTCACTTTCAGCTTCTTCTTCTATCTCATCATCATTAATAAAATCATCTAATGTCAGATTCTCTCTATTTGTGTCATTGTTGGGTGAAAAGCTTTGTGGTTGAAGATCATCTCGATGTAGCACTCCTATCAACTCATCATTGTTCATGACTTGGCCAAATTGAAAATTTTGTTCTTGTTCCTCTTGTTGGTAGACATCATCTTCGATCAAACTATCATCATCATCATCATCATCATCATCTGCATCATTATCTACAGATGGCACATCATAAGCATCACGTGGATAAGTTTTTACCACAACAAGCCAATTGCTATCAACTAAATCTTCTACATAGAACACTTGTTGAGCTTGAGAAGCCAACACAAAAGGCTCATTGGTGTTCAAAGATCCATGGATATTTACACTTATATATCCATAGTTGTCAACCCTATATCCTCATCCCAATCGGCCAACATCCCACCAGTGACATTTGAAAAGAACTACTTTTTTATTTCCCACATACAACAATTCAAAAATATCTTCCAACACTCCATAGTATTCTTTATCAGCAGATGTATCATCTTCTTTTACAAGCACTCCACTATTCTGACTTTTTCGCCCAATTGCACGATCTCTTGCATGAAATCTGAATCTATTGACAATGTAAGTTCCATATCTATGAACTATTTTGAACGGTCCAACAGCCAAGCTTAGAAGATCTTCACTTACTTTGCCTTTAGCTTTAAGCTTTGAAACCTATTTAAGATTAATAAATTAAGCCATTATTAGCATAAATAAAAGTAACTTAAAGTATTTACCTATATTATATGATACCTACACGTTCATAAAACCAATCTGGAAATTCCTTGTGATGTCTAGCCAGGACATTTCTTGAGCTCGCCTCTTCCAATTCTTTTTTATGCTCCCTATGAATGACGTAATTAATCAATAATAAAGATGATTGAAGTAGAAACAAAGTTCTTTGAAGATTTTCATAATAACAAGATTTTATTCTTACTCAATATATGGCCAAACTTCCTCACAGTTTCGAAGAACATATGCTTGAGCTTGTGTAAACTCCTGAGCATTAAGCTCATAAGACTTAAAAGCTCCTTTTGCACAGCCATCTTTGGCAAAGATTGATAGTCCTTGGTATGAAGTAGCTCCATCATCATTTCGTGGGACTCGATTAAATTTTGTTTCAACACTATTCAAATACCTAGAACAAAATGTAAGGCATTCATTTGCAAGATAACCTCTTGCAATTGACCCCTCTGGACGAGCTTTGTTTCGGACATAAGACTTTAATGTTCGCAAATATCTAGATTCAAAAGATATTAACTAAGTCAAAAATAATACAAAAAAAAATTACTTTTAAGTTTCAAAAAGTTAAGGATTACCTTTCAACTGGATACATCCATCTATATTGGACCGGTCCACCAATTTTAGCCTCGCTTGCCAAGTGAATTGGTAAATGAATCATAATATCAAAGAAAGCTGGTGGGAATATTGTTTCAAGTTTACACAGAGTCATAACAATGTCATCCTCCAACTGTTTTAGATCTTGAACTTTTAACGACTTTGAGCATAAATTTCTAAAGAAGTTACTTAGCTCAATCAATGGCTCACAAACAAACTTAGGCAATAATCCCCGAATGGCAACTGGAAGTATTTGCTGCAAAAGGATATGATGGTCATGGTACTTTAAGCCAGAAATCTTCTTCTCATTTATATTCACACATCTTGATATGTTAGAAGAGAATCCATCAGGGACCCTTAGATTAGATAAGAAATTGCAAAAGGCTATCTTCTCTTGTGGGGATAATGTATAAGTTGCAACTGGCATCTTCAATTTACCATTTTCAATATAAGGATGAAGATTGTGCCTAATGTTCATATCTACAAGGTCAAAACGGCCCTTCAATGTATCTTTTGTCTTTCCTTTTATATCCAGCATAATTCCTAAAATGTTAGAAGAAACGTTTCTCGCAATATGCATCACATCAAAATTATTACGCAATTTCAGATCCTTCCAATAAGGCAATTGAAAGAATATACTCTTTTTCCTCCAATTGTAAACATCGTTAAAATCATCACGCTTACGCTTTTGACCCTTCTCAAAAGTAACTTTTTTTAACTTACGTAGCTGATCCAACACATCATCACCAGTTAGTACCTTAGGTGCATCTCTATATTCACATTTTCCATCAAAAGATCTTTTATTACGTCGTCATGAATGATTTTTGGATAAGAACCGACGATGCCCCATGTAACAAATCTTACTTCGTATTGAAAGAGAGCAAGTGTCTTTGTGGCAACAAGGACAAGCTAGTTTTCCTTTAGTCATCCATCCAGACAAATTACCATATGCGGGAAAATCATTAATAGTCCAACAGACAGCAGCATGTAAGTTGAAATTTTGTCATGTATGAGCATCATATGTCTCTACTCCTATATCCCATAACTCCTTCAACTCTTCAATTAAAGGCTGTAGATACACATCAATATCATTTTCGGGGCACTTAGGACCTGAAATAAGAAGTGTCATCATAAAATAAGGATCTTTCATACACTGCCATGGAGGTAAATTATATGGAATCAACACAACTGGCCATATACTATGAGGGGTAGACATATTTCCAAATGGTTGGAAGCCATCACTTGCAAGACCAAGCCTAACACTCCGAGGATCTGCAGAAAAGGACTTGTACTTATCATCAAAGGATTTCCAAGCGAATGAGTCAGCTGGATGTCTTAATATGCCATCATTTATCCTTTTCTCCTCATGCCATCTCATGTCCTTTGCAGTGATTTTAGACATATACAACCTCTGGAGTCTTGGTTTCAAAGGAAAATAATGTAAAATTTTGTGAGGGATATTGCGTGTTCTGCCTTGATATTTCCAGCGGGATAAGTTACATACAGGACATACGATTGCATTGGCATGCTCTCCCCAATATATAACACAATCATTCAAGCATGCATCTATTTTTATATGTTCAAGTCCCAAATCCTGAATAAGCTTCTTAGCTTCATAAAATGAGTTTGGAACTAAGGCACCATTTGGAAGAACTTCCTTAAAAACCTTCAGCAACTTATCCATTGATGTATCACTCCAATTATTTGAACATTTTAAATGGAGTAACTTCACAGCAAAGGATAATTTGGAGACCTTGTCACATCTAGGATACAAATTTTTATCGGCATCTTTAAGCAACCTGTAAAAGGCTGCTGCTTTCGGATTTGGTTCTTGGGGTTCATATCCTTCATTCACATCATCTCTTTCAACATCAGTATTTATGAAAGCACATGCATCATGAACCATTCCAATTAAGTCATCATAATCTGTATTTTCTTCCTCATCTAAATTGTCTCTACTATTAGCATTGCATTCCTCTAAATTTTCCTCAATTGTCTCACCATGATAAACCCAATGTTTATAACTTTTCACAATTCCATTTTGGATCAAGTGAGCCCTCACTTCATGTCGGCCCTTAAAGACTGTATTTCTACACTTAGTACAAGGACATCGTATTCTATCACTAACAGTTGGTTGACCAAAAGCAAAGTTAAGAAACGAATGGACTCCATTTATATATTCCATACTTGCTCTGTCATTAAGTTTCATCCAGTTCTTATCTGACATTATGTCCTGCACATTATAATAGACAATAAAATAATATCAACTATAATAAAATGAGTTATTATGGTAAAACTACAATCAGCAGGTAGTGTAAGAATTAGAAAGATAATTGAACATAGAAAATTGAGGTTCGTAAGATGCTTATTTTAACAACAAATATATAATTTAAAGCCCTATATACAGTAGTTCATATTCATATCATCAATAGAACAGAGCTCCATAAATTGAATCGAAAAGTCTCAAAAAAAATTATTCTGGCCCCATATGAGAGTTCAGAAAGGTGGAAATTAGCCTACTGTAAGTCTCACACCATGGATTCAGTATCATATTCATATGAATAATATCCATAAGCCAATTCATGAAGGAAATGAAGAGGTATAAATCAAAAGTTTGAGTAGGCCAAAGAGTTCAAACCAAGGGGGAAACGAGATCTAGACAAAAATACACAACCATCCTTGCCATGCTCGATTTTAAACTAGCTAAACGAATTAGCACCCAGTCCTTTCTGTCACTAGCTTGATCTGTTATTTATATTTCTCTTTTCAGAATAAAGGTGTCATGAAGAAGTGTTGTGGGTGATGTATGATGGTGAGCGAAAGCTATAAGGGAGAAAGAAAGTCTACAAATAATTTTCTCCATTGGTTTTGCTTTGCTTGTAAGCTAAGGGAGCAAGAAAAGTTTACTTCAAAAAAAAACAAAAGGGAACAAGGAGAGTGTGCCAAATCATCATTTGCTTCACTTGTATACAATCATACCTGCAAACATATTATAAATACAGAGGACAACCAAATAAGATTTGTAATCAAGGTTTATGTAACCATTTTTTATGAGGTGTCCATGCTAATAAATCACTTCCCAAAGTAGGTTAGGAAAGGATTTGGGCCCAAATATCTCATAAAACAACCAAGAACCTTTACCAAATAGATAAGTTGGTACCTTTAACTAAATGAAAAAGAAAAAAAAAAGGTACCTCCAATTTTTCCTCACTTTTAAGGACCAGGGGAGGGTTGGCTGTTGAAATTTGCATCACCCGAGTGGTGCCCCATCTTACTTCTAGAGCAATCACAAAGAGAGCAGTACCCATTCTCTCAAATTAATCAAGCAGAAAATTATTAATACAGTTGAACTATTCAATCAGTCTAAGCTTTTGTATGGTGACATTCCTCCATCCTATATATATTCTCCTGTATTTATTCAACTCATATCACACGTCTGGATCTTACATCTGAGACTCACTGCCTGATGAACAGATTGGTATCATATTCATATTATCATGAGAACACAACTCCATAAACTGATAGTTAGGAGCCAAAAAAAAAATGGAGCTTGGAAGTCTGACACCATGGATTTAGTATCATATTCGTATTATCATTTGAATAGAACTCCATAAATTGAAAATAAAGAAACCAAAGAAAAATCTTTTCAATCAAAAATCCCCAAACCCTACAAAATATCATGCTTCTACCCAGATTAGCTCTCCAAAACCTCAAGCTCACATCGCTGCAACTCACATAAAATCCCATATCATCGGAACCTCAAAACCCCTCTAATATCCTTAGATGCTCTCCTTCTCCATAGATCTCCAAAAACAGATAACGAAATGAAAAGAAAAAGATGCAAAAACCAAAGGAAAATGATCAATCTATGAGGAAAAGGGCATACCTTTAATTTTTTCTATCCGTCCTCTGTTTCGTCTATTTTTTTGATGTTTTTTCTGGATTTTCCTCTATTTTTTATGAGGCTTAATCAGGTGGGGAGGCTTGGAGCGGCCAAATAGGGAAGACGAGGGGTTTTGGGCCTCTTTCCCATGAAACCAAGAACAACACGCGAAGATTGGTTTCTCAGCGGTAGAAAATTTTTATTAAATGAGCATTAAAAGTACTTAAAATGGGTTAAAAATGCGAAACAATCCCGTCACAGGGGTCGACTCATGGGTCGACTCATGCCTGGGGGTCGACTCATGGGTCGATCTCTGTGGAAAAACATCAAAAAATGAGAAGGGAAGCACGGTTCTGTAAAATTGGCCTAAAATCCGCAGAGGTCGACTCATGGGTCGACTCATGCCTTGGGGGTCGACTCATGGGTCGACTCACAGGGTGTGCCAAGTTTGTGCCATCCAAAAATTCAGCGTGCCAATCATCTCATATGTCATGAGTCGACTCATGTTTTTCAAACATGAATATCTTTCAAAATACAACTCCAAAAATAATAAAATTTTTACCAATGGATCACAAATCTTTTGTTCTATCATTTGATGCTTTCAAATCAGGGTTTGGTAAAATTATAATTTTGCCCCTGAAGAGCAATAAGTCTTTTTCAAGCAAAAATCAATAGTACTCCTTCAAATACTTTGTAATCATCAAAATCAATTCAAGGAGCAACAAGAATGGGCATATATATACAAAAAGACTTTTGGTATTAGAGCTGGGGTTTTGAGTTCTAACTTTTAATATAGTATGACGGCCTCCTCCAAATCCAATCCAATGTGCACCAGAATATTTTCTTCAATGGAGTTATCAATTGGAAGGGTGCCAGTTGTGAGTTCTCTCACATCACTACTAATAGGTGTGGGGGTTTCTGGGATTGAGTACTTGTGAAGAAGTGGTAAACATGAAGGAGATGAAACGTTTCGTTTCTTCTTCTTCTTCTTCTTCTTCTTCCTCTTCTTTTTTTTTTTAGAGGGCAAAGAAAGGGCTTCCAATCAGGGGTTTAGTGCTTAATATTTTTTTGTTTCAGTGATAAGTAAATATTATCATTGAATTTTTTTCTGTGACAAGAAAATATTTTCTGTGACAAGTAATTATTGTCACCGATGCCTTTTAGTGACAGAATTTTAATTCTTGTCATCAATAATATTTTATTTTTCTAACTAATATTTTAGTTTTTTGCACTTTTATTTAGTGACAAGTTCTAGTGACAAGAAAAAAATTTTTGTCATCAATAATTAATAATCTATGACAAGGATATTTGTTTGTCACTAAAATAAATCAATTGATGCTAATCAGTGACGAGCATGATTTCTTGTCATAGAATATTTATTTTCAGTGGCAAAAATTTTTTTTGCCATAAAACACTTGCCACTATAGATAAGATTTCTTGTAGTGTAGGGCTAGGTTGTCGAATGGATAATGGACTTTCAATCAATGGGGTCGTCGGATGGATTATGTACTTCTTAGATTTTATTTTTCATGTGAAATACTCTTAATGCTCTGTAAATCAATTAAGTAATGTGAATATCTTGCTCCATTCTATCCTCAAAAAAAAAATCTATTTTGATAATGCATTGGTTCTTGAAACTAATTTGATATACTAGTGCCTTGATCTACTAAATCAGAAGGTTATGATAGGACAATCATTTTCTGATTCTTTTTCTAATTGGCTAGATATTATAACCGATAGATCTCATCTTTATATAGGTTAATAGCAGATGCAAATTTGGAGCCCACGATCTTTCCTATTTTTT
>NC_026008.2:46380179-46388490 GCF_000442705.2 Elaeis guineensis
GATGGCTCAGCCCTTCCCTACAATGTCCAAATAGATCAGTTGAGTACATCATCCCCAGCACCACCCATATCCAAAGGATCTATATACATCTCCAATCCGCTAGAGGAATGTTCGATGCAGGACGACAACAAAGATGGCTTGGTCTCTCTCCGGACGTGACCATGAGGGCTTTCAACCCACTAGATGAATGCTCAATGTAGGATGACAGCAAAGATGGCTCAGCCTCTCCCCACCATGTCCAAATGGATCAGGTGAGTACATCACCCCCAGCACCACCCATACTCAGAGGGTCCGTATACCACCCCAACCCATTAAGAGAATGTTTGATGCGGGATGACAACAAAGATGGCTCAGTCCCTCCTTGGAGGTGACCGTGAGGGGCCCCAACCCACTAGAGGAACATTGTCCAAGTGGATCAGGTGAGTACTGTTAGGATTTGATGCCTCGAGATTCAGTCCACATTGAGCCCACAGTGAGGTTCGCGGTGAAAAATGAAGTCCAACGAGACCAAGATCAACCGAAATGGAGCTCGGATGGAGGAGATACGAGCTTTTGAAGTCGGTATGAGAATCGAGGCGATGGAGGACCGCTGGCGACCGACGGCGGGAGGTAGCGGCGCGGCCGCAGGCGGAGGCGCGCGGGACGTGCGACCCATGTGGGCGGGCGGCCCAGGCGGGCGTGCGGCCCAGCCGGGCGCGTGGCCCAAGAGCGCACGTAGCCCAATCGGGCGCGCGGCCCTGGCGTGCGCGGGCCCACGCGCGGGAGCGAGCCGGCCCAGGCCAGTGGCCTGCTGGCCCTTTGCATCGGTCCACCGTGGACCGGACGGTCCACGGCTGGGCCTGTGGACTGTGTGGGAGTTTCCCACACGTTTCACGCGGTCCACAGCACTATTCCGTGGACCGGTCGTGATCGGACGGCTCAGAGAGTTTCCGATGACGATCCGACAGTTCAGAAGGTTGATTTGGCTTGTTTAAGACTCTTAAACCTAATCTAATTAGGTTTAAACCTTGTTTTAACCCTTTAAAAGGCCTGTGGACGAACAGTAAAGGGTGTGGATCGATTTTTCATGCCGTACGAAGCCCGTACGGAACCCAAGAGAAGAGAGAGGCGGAAGTGCTGAGAGAGAAGGAGCAAGAGGCTCCTGGACAGCGATCGCCAGGCACTTCAGGAGTTCAGGGGGTCTTCCAAGAGAGAGAGAGCTTTTGTGAGGGAAACTTCTAGTGAGAGAGAATTGGGTGTACAAGGGTTGAGGGTGAGGTCTCCTCTTGTAAAATTTTTTTTTTTATAGTGAAGTTTGCATGCCCCATGGAGGCAAGCCTTTTGTGGCTGATCCACGTATTTTGATTGTTTTTCTTTTATTTTGTTTCTTCTTTCTTCCTGCTGCATCGCGTGGTACTGAAAAGATCTTGAGAGGTGGTGTCCTAGCCAGACATCCACCCACCAAGTACGTCATCCCCAACACCCGCATGCCACCCCACCACAGATGTTCGAGTATCAAAAAAATTAATCCCCTCATTTAATCGACTTCTATGGACTCAAACCGCGGATGTGGGAAATGGAGTTAATGGCGTGACCTACTGACCTACCACATGTGTGGTCTGATTGGGCTCTTTCAAAAGAGAACGGTGAGTAATTAAAAGAGAGAGAGAGAGGTGAGAGTAATACACATCAAATACTATCATTTGATATATTTTCTTCATAATTAGAAATTCAGCTATTGGCCTTATTCTTTTTTAATATTTTTTATAAATAAAAATTCTCTCAAGCTCCAAAAAGCAAATATTTGCTCCCTTGCCAGCAGAGAATATTCTATTTTCTTTAAACTAATAATCAAGTGGAAAAAACTACAGCCAAATGTAGGTCTTCTTAAGGAGAGAGGGCTATGGAGTTGGCTTTGCTATGGGAGAATCCCCATTATTTGACTCTATAGTATTTTAGATTGAGTTGAGAGCAGCTTAGAAAGACTTGGTATACATTATTTTTAGCTTGCAGACTGATATTTATTTTGGAGGAGGATTTTAAGTCTTATCCAAGACAATGATCGCTTAATTTTTTTGTGACTCTAAGCCTACTAAAACTCATTTTTCCCTATTGGCTGATGCTCGAAGGCTCATTGTGTGGTGTTTCAATTGTTTGATCAGACGTACTTATGAGAAGAAAAATTGTAAGGCTGATTATGTTGCATCTTTCATAGCTGAGCATGTTAGTAGTGACGTTTGGGGGTCTGTTGCTAAGATCCCACATCATTTCTTCAATTTGATTCACCTTATATAGTTGGTTTCAAAAATAAATAAATAAATAAAATGTTTATAACTTATGTATTCATCTAATCTCAATGAGATGGTAAATAACCAATGCTCCATCAATCCAATAGCTCAGATATTTAAAGGATAAGTTATGGTACTTTCAAAGCATAAGGGCATTATAGTCAATTCATATTTCAAAACCTGGGACAACAACCTCGCTTTCGCCCTCTCCTTCCACTTTCTTCTTTTTCTTTCTTTTTTTTTCTTTTTTTTTTGATACAAGCAGGCTATCACACCGTTCTAATATAAGTATGCATTGTTCGCCTCCTGAGCAAACATTGTGGTGGCATGACGAAGAAACCTTCAAATATTATAGAGCAATGGATGAATCTTCAAATGCTTTACCTCATCTCAGATCTAGCTGATAACTGTAGCTGAGTTTTAATCTCAAATAATAGAAGACTAATATGGTAGAATAGAAAGAACACCTGGCAGGAGAAGCATTACTTATATCTAAGGTTTTTTGTCTTGATATCAGATCCCATAGTGATGTCATTCTATTACAATATTGGTACATGATTTTGTATGATACCGAACAGTATATCCAATATCAGTATGATATAGGACACTATATTGATTCGGTACCAGCTAGTATCGGTACGGTATGCTTGATACTAGACAATAAGAGATGGTACGACAAACCATACTGGTACCATTATACTTCTCATGCCAATGTCATGCTAATACATGGTATTTCATCTTTATTTTCATGTGTTATGACCAAGAAATGCATGGTGTGCCAAAGTAGTATCATACCATATTGGTTGAAGTGGAACCATATGGGCAAGGCATAGGTACTTGTAATGATACTTTAACCTCTGATTCAAATGATGATACAGCTACTACTAAAGTAATTTTGAAGCTAGAAATAATCATTTAAAGTGCTTTTTATAATTGTTTGGAATGCCTGTTAGAGAAAATGTGTATAGACTAGCACATGTTGGTAGGAACCAACGGGAAGGAATATCAGAAGAAAGGGGCAAAGGATTGACGTGGCCAAGGACATGATTTGGAATCTTTGATAAGCATATATGTAAGTGTAATTGTAGAGTGAAGCATCTAAGCTAGATACATGAAAAAATTATTTATTTGTTAATTTAATTTTTCAATTTTGTTTAGTTAGTATTACCAATTGTTAAAGCAGCCACTTTTCCTATGCTGCTGATTGCTAAAAATTCTATGAAAAGATTGCATATTTTGCCCCTCCTTCCGCTGATCTATCCATAATGATGACAATGATAGCAACAAAAGCAATTAAAAAAAATATGAAATAAAGAATTATATTCAAGAATCTATTTTAGCAACTATATGTAAAAGTGTAGATCAATTGAGTTGCAGAGCAAACACCAATCAAATTAAGTAATGATAAAAAAATAAAAGAAAAAATAAATTTATTCAAAAAATTAAAATTTAAGATAATAAATTTGGTTTCCCTTGCAAAGCGGTCCCAACAAAATTCTTCCTACCACAATTTATGTAACTCTCTTTTGCTCGATATAAAACCATACATTCTCTCTTTGAGAAAAAGACAAAAATATCATTACCTTTTCACTAAAAAGGGTCTAATATGTGGAATCAAAGATGTAATCTAATTTAACAAGAATCTGATTTGTAATGCTATTAAAACTAATGATAAATAGAAACCCTAATAAAATTGAAGGCAATGAATAAAAGCTTGCATAAACGTATTGGTTAATCATGCCATCTTGATCATTCAGTAGAGCCTCCATCATGGCTTGGAACTTGCGGTGGGTATGCTTGAGAAAGGAGCAGGCGTGAACCACATCTGTGGTGGCCAATTCCACTCAGAATCGATCGAGTGAAAATCATAGGGCTGGAAACTTCCATCTGTCAAATTGAACACTCCGATATTATGGATGACTTGCTGATCCATTTCGTACCCATCTCTGTAGTCATCGGTGAAATAGATGCTGCTGCTCGTAAGCTCGGGGAATTCGCGTGTGGACAGTGCCATCGAGTGGTTAAGCCCGAGGAACAGGGCGAGATCACCCACGTCTTTGACCTCGGACCACTCGTTCCGTCTCTCGTCGAGCTTGAAGATGGCGAATGCTACAGTCATTCTCGCATCGCCGGGAAGGACGGACTCCCTCGAGCGATTCCCGTCCACCGGTAACCACCGCGAGTCCCTCCACACCTGGAACAGATCCTTACCGTCCGGTGACTCCACCAGGTACTTTTGATTGAAGCAGCAGCCCCGCTGCTCCCACTTTTGCGAATGGGGACGTTCTACACATGTCACTTCCACCGGCGAGCCCGGGGCATCGAGATCGAAAACTACGAGTGCCCCGCAGATGGCCATAGCGTGGAGCAGCCCCTTGCGAAAGATGATGTCCCAGAAGATCCGCGGAACTGGTGGTTGGAGCGCGGTCCAGGACTCGTCCCCAGCGTGCGCGAATGACAGATCGTTGAATTCTCCGTGGATGACCGCCACTGCTGCAGAGGAGTGGTCGAGGATTGCCTTCAAATAGTAGTACGAGCGCATGCGCTCCACTTCATACAGCACCTCCCCCTGGTTATCATAGCCGATGACATAGTCGGTGATGCGGCCGTCGGAGTCACGGACGACACCGGCGACGTCGAAGAACGTGGCGACGGATGGGAGGGCCAAGGATGCCCTGGTGAGCGGATTGAAAGCGTGCAGCTCCGAGAGCTCGTCGACGGTGATCAGCCACCCCTCGGAGGATCCGATGCACAAGCGACCGTGGATCTCCGGGAGGTGGATTTTGTACATCTTCTGGTCCGGGCGGCTGAAGAAGCGGCGGGTGTCGGGATCCCTCGTGCTATCGGAAAGCATCAGCCATGGGATCTGCGGCTTCGGCAGGCAAGGCCTCTCGGCCACCGTCGAACACCATGAGCGGCAGACGGCACCGAACCGGAGGTAGTCGGCCACCTCCAGACGGCCGAGTATGAGAGCCTGTAGCTCGGGAAGAAGGCCGGCCCAGGACATGGCAGCTAATCAATATTTCTCTCTCGCTCTCTGAATCCCAGCTATCTACCCAACCCAACTATTTATACCATACGATATCAGAATCCTGTTTCGACCACGACTGGGACTCCATTATCAAAAAGACTTTGACTAGGATTCCGGGCTTTTATGACTGGGACTCCATTATTGATTAATAATTAATAATAAAACACAATTATTTGATTAATAATAAAATATTATTATTTACTTAATAATAAAATATATTTATTTTATTAATAATAAAATATCATCATTTTATTAATAATATAATATCATCATTATTAGAAATAGAAATAGAAGGTATTTTTTAATATAATATTAATGCATTAAAATTAATAAAAATGATATATTAATAATATAGTAATAAAAAAGTTATATTGATAAAATAATATATTAATGTATTAATAATATAATATTTTTTTAAAAATTAATAAATATATTTATCACTAAAAAAATTTTACATAATAATAAATTTGCTCATCTGCAATCCCTGTCACCCCACGCGAACATAAAACCCCCCACCCTATCCATCCTCCCCCGACCCCTACACCCGCACCGCACGCCCCCGTGACCCACCCCATCCTCCAACCCCTGCGCTCACACCCCATGCGCCCCCCCATGCTGCACCCTACTGCCCCCCATCGCCCGATACCCCCCCTCTTCCCAATCCTGGCGAAGCCTGCACTGGTGCCCCCAACTTGCCCCCTGGTACGAATCCGGGAATGAAAAAAATGAAGATGCGGGAATGAAAAAAAGAATGAAATCGCATCATGAAGATGCATTTCACTGAAATCGCATGTTCAGCATGCGGTTTCAATTTTAAATTTTTTAACTATGATGGGCATATCAAATAATAATATTTAGTCATAAATAAAATAATAATATTTTACTATCAATAAATAATAATATTTAATTATTAATTTAATAATCATATTTTATTACTAATCAAATAATAATATTTATTTCTAATCAGATAATAATATTTAATTATTAATAAAATAATAATATTTAATTACTAATCAAATAATAATATTTTATTATTAATTAAATATCTTGAATATCTTGAATTCAATGAATCCACAGATGTTAAGAGAAATATTAAACTTTCAGTTGGAATGACTTTTGGGAATACTACACAGTTTAAGAAGGTGTTCCAGCTTTATAGCATACAGGAGGATTTTGATTATGTATACAAGAAGAACGAAATCAGTTGGATAATTGCTATATGCAAGCTCATGTGTGGACGAAGGATTCATGCTTCTCCTGTACAGAGGAAGTTTACCTATCAAATAAAGACATTCCAATCTGTACATAACTGTGGACGGCAATTTGAGAATCATAATGCCACATCTACCTTTCTAGCAGAGAAGTATTTTGATGAGATTAGAAGTGACATAAAATAGAGTGTCAAGGGCTTTGGAGAGCAAGTTAGGAGGGATGTGAAGATTTCTATTTCGAGGGCACAGTGCTATGGGGCCAAAAGCAGAGCATTGGAGATTATTTATGGTAGCCACAGGGAGCAATATGCCTATTTATGGGAATACTGTCAGATTATCGGACAAACTAATTTCGGGAGCACGATGTTATTGGATGTTAGTAGGCACGATGAGAGTAGCCAGTCCATTTTTAGAAGGTTATATTGTGATCTTGCAGCATGCAAGCAGGGCTTCATTAAAGACTACAGACCTATTATTAGTTTGGACGGTTACCACTTGAAGGGCTTTTTTGAATGACAGCTCTTAGCTGTAGTGGGGAAGGATGGAAATATAAATATTTTTTCTGTTGCATGGGCCATTGTAGAGGTCGAGATGAAAGATAGCTGGAGTTGGTTTTAACCTTGCTTACAACAGGATATTGGTCCATTAGAAGAGCATGGATGGACCTTTATGTCTGACAGACAGAAGGTTTGTTTGTCTTGTTAAAAAACTTATTCAATTCTCCTAATACACTTGATTTTGTATGTAATTTATTTTTCTCAATTCTTTTATAGGGTCTTATGGAGACCTTCCAGAGTGTTATTCTTACTGCTGATCATAGATTTTATTTGCAACACTTGCACGCTAATTTTAAAACCGCTGGGTTTAAGGGCAAGAACTATAGAGATGCCTTTTGGAAGTATGCCAGGGCAAACACACTTCCACACTTTGAGACTACCATGAAGAAGCTGCGACAATTCGATGAGACAGCATGGTAGTGGCTCCGACAACATCCACTAGAGATATGGTTGGACATGCTTTCAATACTAGAAGTTTAGTATGCTCTTGAATAACATATGTGAGTCATTCAATATCATTGATGCTCGAGACAAGCCTATCATTATCTTGTTGGAGACTATTTGGAGGCTATTGATGCAATGATTTCAATCCAAAAGAGAATGCTTGCAGAAAATTATGGGATCCCTATATCCTAAGATTTAAAAATGATTGGAGAAAGTAAAGTTGGAGGCCATGGACTACCACTACATATGGGGAAGAGGCCATAGATTTGAAGTTGAGCATCACAATAATAAATTTGTTGTTGATTTGGAGGAGAGTATATGTGGATGTAGGGTATGAAATTTAACTGGCATCCCATGCTGCCATGCTGCAGCAGCTATTATGTATGTTAGGAAAGAAGTAGAATATTTTGTTAGTATATGGTACACTAAAGTAATATGGGCATTGTCTATGAATATATCATTGAGCCAGTATCAAGCATGAAATCTTGGCCAAGGATAAAATACCCCATTGTATCCTCCCTCCTCTAAAGGCTCTTCCAAGTAGACCCAAGAAGGCAAGAAGAAAAAAAAAGGATGAGCCAAAAGATTCTAGTAGATACAGGAGGGGTACATCCTTAAGGTACAAAAATTGCCAACAGTGGGCCATAACTTTAGGACTTACAAATTAAGGCCCTAGGAAGGACAAGGCGAAGAAGAAATAAGATACCACTTACATCTAGTCAAACTGAGAGCCAAATTAGTAGAAAAAGAGAGAGATTACAGGTACGTTTACATTCAATATTGAAATTAATGAATATTTAC
>NC_026008.2:46388590-46393590 GCF_000442705.2 Elaeis guineensis
AGCGTGCAAGTGTTGCAAACAAAATCGATGATCAGCAGTAGGAATAACACTCTGGAAGGTCTCCATAAGACCCTATAAAAGAATTGAGAAAAAATAAATTACGTATAAAATCAAGTGTATTAGGAGAATTGAATAAGTTTTTTAACAAGACAAACAAACCTTCTGTCTCTCAGACATAAAGGTCCATCCATGCTCTTCTAATGGACCAATATCCTGTAGTAAGAAAGGTTAAAACCAACTCCAGCTATCTTTCATCTCGATCTCTACAATGGCCCATGCAACAGAAAAAATATTTACATTTCCATCCTTCCCCACTACAGCTAGGAGCTGTCATTCAAAAAAGCCCTTCAAGTGGCAACCGTCCAAACTAATGATAGGTCTGTAGTCTTTAATGAAGCCCTGCTTGCATGCTGCAAGACCACAATATATCCTTCCAAAAATGGACTGGCTACTCTCATCATGCCTACTAACATCCAATAACATCGTGCCCCAAAATTAGTTTGTCCGATAATCTGACAGTATTCCCATAAATAATCATATTGCTCCCTGTGGCTGCCCTAAATAATCTCCAATGCTCTGCTTTTGGCCCTATAGCACTGTACCCTCGAAATAGAAATCTTCACGTCCCTCCTAACTTGCTCTCCAAAGCCCTTGACACTCTATTTTATGTCACTTCTAATCTCATCAAAATACTTCTCTACTAGAAAGGTAGATGTGGCGTTATGATTCTCAAATTGCCATCCACAGTTATGAACATATTGGAATGTCCTTATTTGATAGGTAAACTCCCTCTGTACAGGAGAAGCATGAATCCTTCGCCCACATACGAGCTTGCATATAGCAATTATCCAACCGACCTCATTCTTCTTGTACACATAATCAAAATCCTCCTGTCTGCTATAAAGCTGTAACACCTTCCTAAACTGTGTAGCATTCCTAAAAGTCATTCCAACTGAAAGTTTAATATTTCTCTTAACATCTATGGATTTATTGAATTCAGGATATTCAGGATATTTGATTAATAATAAAATATTATTATTTGATTAGTAATTAAATATTATTATTTTATTAATAATTAAATATTATTATCTGATTAGTAATAAAATATTATTATTTGATTAGTAATAAAATATGATTATTAAATTAATAATTAAATATTATTATTTATTGGTAATAAAATATTATTATTTTATTTATGGCTAAATATTATTATTTGATATGCCCATCATAGTTAAAAATTTAAAATTTAAGTTTATTTTTGAATTTAAAATTGAAACCGCATGCTGAACATGCGATTTCAGTGAAATGCATCTTCATGATGCGATTTCATTCTTTTTTTTCATTCCCGCATCTCCATTTTTTTCATTTCCAGATTCGTACCAGGGGACAAGTTAGGGGCACCGGTGCAGGCTTTGCCAGGATTGGGGAAGAAGGGGGGTATCGGGCGATGGGGGGCAGTGGGGTGCAGCATGGGGGGGCGCATGGGGTGTGAGCGCAGGGGTCGGAGGAGGGGATGGGTTGCGGGGGGCGTGTGGTGCGAGTGTAGTGGTCGGGGGAGGGTGGAGAGGGTGGGGGGTTTTATGTTCGCGTGGGATGACAGGGATTGCAGATGAGCAAATTTATTATTATGTAAAATTTTTCTTTTAGTGATAAATATATTTATTGATTTTTAATAAAATATCATATTATTAATACATTAATATATTATTTTATCAATATAACTTTTCTATTACTATATTATTAATATATCACTTTTATTAATTTTAATGCATTAATATTATATTAAAAAATACCTTCTATTTCTATTTCTAATAATGATGATATTATATTATTAATAAAATGATGATATTTTATTATTAATAAAATAAATATATTTTATTATTAAGCAAATAATAATATTTTATTATTAATCAAATAATAATGTTTTATTATTAAGTATTAATCAATAATGGAGTCCCAGTCATAAAAGCCCGGAATCCTAGTCAAAGTCTTTTTGATAATGGAGTCCCAGTCGTGGTCGAAACAGGATTCTGATATCGTATGGTATAAATAGTTGGGTTGGGTAGATAGCTGGGATTCAGAGAGCGAGAGAGAAATATTGATTAGCTGCCATGTCCTGGGCCGGCCTTCTTCCCGAGCTACAGGCTCTCATACTCGGCCGTCTGGAGGTGGCCGACTACCTCCGGTTCGCTGCCGTCTGCCGCTCATGGTGTTCGACGGTGGCCGAGAGGCCTTGCCTGCCGAAGCCGCAGATCCCATGGCTGATGCTTTCCGATAGCACGAGGGATCCCGACACCCGCCGCTTCTTCAGCCAACCGGACCAGAAGATGTACAAAATCCACCTCCCGGAGATCCACGGTCGCTTGTGCATCGGATCCTCCGAGGGGTGGCTGATCACCGTCGACGAGCTCTCGGAGCTGCACGCTCTCAATCCGCTCACCGGGGCATCCTTGGCCCTCCCATCCGTCGCCACGTTCTTCGATGTCGCCGGTGTCGTCCGTGACTCCGACGGCCGCATCACCGACTATGTCATCGGCTATGATAACCTGGGGGAGGTGCCGTATGAAGTGGAGCACATGCGCTCGTACTACCATTTGAAGGCAATCCTCGACCACTCCTCTGCAGCCGTGGCGGTCATCCACGGAGAATTCAACGATCTGTCATTCGCGCACGCTGGGGACGAGTCGTGGACCGCGCTCCAACCACCAGTTCCGCGGATCTTCTGGGACATCATCTTTCGCAAGGGGCTGCTCCACGCTATGGCCATCAGCGGGGCACTCGTAGTTTTCGATCTCGATGCCCCGGGCTCGCCGGTGGTAGTGACATGTGTAGAACGTCCCCATTCGCAAAAGTGGGAGCAGCAGGGCTGCTGCTTCAATCAAAAGTACCTGGTGGAGTCACCGGACGGTAAGGATCTGTTCCAGGTGTGGAGGGACTTGCGGTGGTTACCGGTGGACGGGAATGGCTGGAGGGAGTCCATCCTTCCCGGCGATGCGAGGATGACTGTAGCATTCGCCATCTTCAAGCTCGACGAGAGACGGAACGAGTGGTCCGAGGTCAAAGACCTGGGTGATGTCGCCCTGTTTCTCGGGCTTAACCACTCGATGGCACTGTCCACACGCGAATTCCCCGAGCTTACGAGCAGCAGCATCTATTTCACCGATGACTACAACAGAGATGGGTACGAAATGGATCAGCAAGTCATCCATGATATCGGAGTGTTCAATTTGACAGATGGAAGTTTCCAGCCCTATGATTTTCACTCGATCGATTCTGAGTGGAATTGGCCACCACAGATCTGGTTCACGCCGCTCCTTTCTCAAGCATGCCCACTGCAAGTTCCAAGCCATGATGGAGGCTCTACTCGATGATCCAGATGGCATGGTTAACCAATACGTTTATGCAAGCTTATATTCGTTGCCTCCAATTTTATTAGGGTTTCTATTTATCATTAATTTTAATAGCGTTACTAGTCAGATTCTTGTTAAACTAGATTACATCTTTGATTCCACATATTAGACCCTTTTTAGTGAAAAGGTAATGATATTTTTGTCTTTTTCTCAAAGAGAAAATGTATGGTTTTATATCGGGCAAAAGAGAGTTATATAAATTGTGATAGGAAGAATTTTGTTGGGACCGCTTTGCAAGGGAAACCAAATTTATTATCTTAAATTTTAATTTTTTAAATAAATTTATTTTTTTTCTTATTTTTTTATCATTACTTAATTTAATTGGTGTTTGCTCTGCAACTCGTTTGATCTACACTTTTACATATAGTTGCTAAAATAAATTCTTTAATATAATTTTTTATTTCATATTTTTTTAATTACTTTTGTTGCTATCATTGTCATCATTACGGATAGATCAGCGGAAGGAGAGGCAAAATATGCAATCTTTTCATAGAAATTTTAGCAATCAGCAGCATAGGAAAAGTGGCTGCTTTAACAATTGGTAATACTAACTAAACAAAATTGAAAAATTAAATTAACAAATAAATAATTTTTTCATGTATCTAGCTTAGATGCTTCACTCTACAATTACACTTACATATATGCTTATCAAAGATTCCAAATCATGTCCTTGGCCACGTCAATCCTTTGCCCCTTTCTTCTGATATTCCTTCCCGTTGGTTCCAACCAACATGTGCTAGTCTATACACATTTTCTCTAACAGGCATTCCAAACAATTATAAAAAGCACTTTAAATGATTATTTCTAGGTTCAAAATTACTTTAGTAGTAGCTGTATCATCATTTGAATCAGGGGTTAAAGTATCATTACAAGTACCTATGCCTTGCCCATATGGTTCCACTTCAACCAATATGGTATGATACTACTTTGGCACACCATGCATTTCTCGGTCATAACATATAAAAATAGAGATGAAATACCATGTATTAGCATGACATTGGCATGAGAAGTATAATGGTACCAGTATGGTTTGTCGTTCCATCTCTTATTGTCTAGTATCAAGCATACCGTATCGATACTAGCTGGTACCGAATCAATATGGTGTCTTATATTATACTGATATTGGATATACTGTTCGGTATTATACAAAATCATGTACCAATATTGTAATAGAATGACATCACTATGAGATCTGATATCAAGACAAAAAACCTTAGATATAAGTAATGCTTCTCCCGCCAGGTATTCTTTCTATTCTACTATATTAGTCTTCTATTATTTGAGATTGAAACTCAGCTACAGTCATCAGTTAGATCTGAGATGAGGTGAAGCATTTGGAGATTCATCCGTTGCTTTGCAATATTTGAAGGTTTTTTCGTCATGCCACCACAATGTTTGCTCAGGAGGCGAACAATGCATACACATATTAGAATGGTGTGATAGCCTGCTTGTATCAAAAAAAAAAAAAAAGAAAAGAAAAGAAAGAAAAAGAAGAAAGTGGAAGGAGAGGGCAAAAGCGAGGTTGTTGTCCCAGGTCTTGAAATATGAATTGACTATAATGCCCTTATGCTTTGAAAGTACCATATCTTA
>NC_026008.2:46398590-46433703 GCF_000442705.2 Elaeis guineensis
ATGTGTGATATACTATAGCTTACTAGTTATATAGTTATTGTTAATTTTGTGTTCACTTGATGTACAGATAAAAGACCTCCAAAATAAATCATTGTTAGTCTTTGAGTATTTTATATATCATAGATCATGATCAACCATATTAATTTTTATTTTGGTAGCTCCATCATTGATTTCTATTGCAAAGCTTTGGAGGTCACATACATACACATATTTATTTTTATATACATATGCATACGTGCATATATATTACACAAATTGGAAACCACTAAACTCCTAAAATCTCCTAATAGTTAAAACTTCGGTTCTCTTCACTATATCACCATGCTATCATGCATATTTCTTCTTCCATTTGCCATTCATGTGTCATATTTAACTTGAACTAAATCTAATTCTTTTGTAAATACTATTAAAGATGTATATCCCTAACTTGTTGCATAACTTACTACCCCTATCCAGATAATTTCAAATTTCCAAATCCATCTCAACAAGAAGGACACTATCTTCATAGGTCTAGTACACCATATAGAACCTAGCCTCTAAAAGAATTCACTCTTTTGTCTCATGGTTTCCATAATCTCTATGCCTATTTACCAAAGGTAAGGTTTAACTAACACTCCAACCATATTCTATTAGCATTTTTTTACATCATTTGATCAATAGTATGCTACTATTACATATTCTGTAAAGATTGCACTCAAATTTATTGGTCAACTTACCAATATTCCAAACAAGATTAACTGCTACCGTAGTTAATCAAAACTAGTTAAGGAACTCTTGTGACCAAAGCTCTCTGAACCCTATCACCCAATAAACTCTGTAGTTCCTAAGTATTATAATTGTTGCATGAGGTTCGATTCCAAAAGCATGAACTGAGAATTTTTGTCCCTTAAATTGAGCAAAACCAACTCTATATAAAAAAATGAGCATTATTGACATATTGAAGGCAAGGTTGAGGCAGTGCAGGCTTTGTCATTCGGGGTCCCGATATTAAATTTCTGGCGGGATGGTTGCCACCTCTTTGATTCTTCTATATTAGGTGTGAAGCTTCATGCTGTCTAGGTCGGTGTCACCTTTGCCAGGCATGAAGGAACCAGATTTAGGGTTTCAGAGTTAGATCTTGAAACTTTTTCAAGATCATACAGCAGAAGACTAAAATAAATCAAAATTTATTTTCTAAAATCAGAGAATCCCTAGATCTAAGATCCTATTACATGATTATTATATAGCATTAAATTAAAAATTAAAAAATATATATATATACAGCATGAACTACATGTTGATCATATCAACATGTTTCTATACTACATCTAATGTATGTATTAAACAATAGATCAGATCTATTACCTTGCAAGTTAAACGTTCTAGCCTCGCTGATCCGGACTTGAGGATGATGTTGCAAGCCGCACACACGTCCGGCCTCTAGGAGTCGTTCACACGAGCCCACGAATCTCGATTAGAAGTCCTGCTTCAGAAAATCAGCACAGTATGCTAGTACTGCGCTGATCCTTCTTTGATGGTTGATCAGGTGCCTCCTTCTTCTTGATTTGGACTCTTCCAAAGATGAAAAGTAGGAGGAGTTTCAGATCTGAGACACTCTCAGGAAACTCAAGATGGAGGGAGGAAAGATATGAAAACAAACAACCCTAGAAGAAGACCCTCTTCTTCTTCTCGTTTCTCTCTCTAGACATCCTATCTTGTATCTATTATATCTCCACGATCCAAAGGTCTTTCTCTCTAATTTTTGGATGGCCCAAAGGTCTTTCAAATCTCTATCTTCTTCAAAAATTTCATGAAGAAACTCATTTTATAGAGAGAGATATGATAGAGTTCTTATCTAGGTCAAATACCTAGTCAAGGCTTATCCAAACATGGCAAGATAAGGGGCACCCAACTCTTGAGCACCTCCTCCTTATTTTCGTGCATGGATAACCAGAAAAGAGTGCACAATATGTACCCTAAAAGTCAAAAAAATTTCAAAAAAATTTGGATAAATTTGGTGCAAAATTGAAAGAGTTTTAGATTTCTAAAACTCTATCTCATAGAATTTGAAATCCAAACTTATTCCTCTTTGATTTGATCCAAACCACCTTCCATGTAAGAAAGAAGAGAGGAAACCTTTTGTGAACATGGGAGAGGGCTTTTATCGCACAAAATAAGAGGAGATTGGCGTTGAATGAGAGAGAGGGCGTGGGAAAGGCTTATATGGCGCAAGGTGGAATCCTAGTCTTACTAGGATTCTATCTTATGACTTGTTTTAATTTGGTTTCTCAAACCAAAATCAAACCAAAATTAGATCAACCTAATTAAAATAGGTCTTAACCCAATTAAAAACTTAATTTAATCAGATTAAATTAGATTTAAATCTGATTTAATTTTTTAATCAAATTAGAAATTAGATTGACCCAAGTCCTAGTTGAACTAGGACTAATTTTTCTTTGCACTTGGCTTATCCAATAAACCATTTGGACTTGATCCAATCAAGTCCAAACTAAATCTAATTAAATCATATTTAATTAGACTTAATCTCAGTCCATTGGCTTAATCAAATTAAGTCAATTAGTAATCGATTTGCTAATCGATCCTCCTGCAACACTTGTACTGGGTTAAACGTCAATCGTATTGATCATTTAACCCTAGAACGATTCTTAATCGTTGATCAACCATCCGATCGGATCATGAACTCTAATGTGTGTAACCTCATAGGTCTGAACCTAAGCCGGTAGCACAGAAATAAATTTTTGTACCAATCGAAGTGACCATCTAGCAATGGTACCCGACGACCGGATAGGTCGAATGTGTAGAACAACATCCTTAGAACCCATGCGGATATAGTTTTCATATAATTCATCCCCTTGACCAAAATGATCATAGGACACCCCAGAGTTCAACTGTCAACTCTGATCAGGTTGTCCACATTGTATTTCAAAATATCAAATCCATCTGATGGATTACCCTGGCCAAGGTTTTGCTAAATTGAAATACAGCGACTCATTCTTCTCCAACTCTTGGAGTGGTCAATCCCATCTCGATCACACTCTGACTTCGCAAGTACTTGACTGTGCCCAGAAGCCTTCCATCCTTGAATTAGAAATTCAGTTAGTCCAGTACCAAAGCACAGTGAGTTGCTTGCAAGTCACTGAGGCGATCTCAGGTCTAAGGGACACTTATACCTATATCCCATCAGAGACATTCTCGATAGTAGAATACTTTGGAGTTGGTCACGTTCAATGATGATGTACCAGTACATCTCATCTGTATGCCATACCAGTGTCTCCACACTCTTTGGTTAAGAGGACAACCAACCCATATGACCTACAGCGACCTATGCTCGATAGAAGCTGTCGTCCTTATTAACATCCTATCATTTGGTCGTGAACTGTTTTAAGGACTAATCGATAAATCCTCTCTTTATCAAATATAAATAGTCCTAAGGACTTCATCATAACAACGGAGTTCATTTGAAGATGAAAGCTTATGATGAAAATATCAAATATATTTTATTTATTAACAAATCAATTACAATACTTGGTTGCTCAACCGTCAACAGCTTGACGATTGACTTTTTGGGACATATTTTCCAACAACTCCCATTTGTCCTAAAGTCACTTGGCACAGTATCTAATACCCATCTTCGACTTGTGGTTGTCGAACTCCTTTATTGCCAGGGCTTTAATGAAGGGGTCGGCCAGGTTCTCCTTTCCGTCGATCTTTTGAAGGTCGACGTCACCTCGATCCACGATCTCCCGGATCAAGTGAAAGCGGTGCAAGATATGCTTCGTCCGTTGATGTGCTTTAGGTTCCTTCGTCTGAGCTATGGCACCAGTGCTGTCGCAGTAGAGCAGGATCGGACCATCGAGGGAGGGTGCTACTCCGAGCTCGTTGATGAATTTCCTCAGCCACACAGCTTCTTTCGCGGCATCCGATGCTGCGATGTACTCTGCTTCACAAACAGAGTCCGTCACAGTATGCTGCTTGAAACTCTTCCAGCAAATGGCTCCACCATTCAGAGTAAAGATATAACCCGACACGCTCCTGCTGTCATCATGGTCAGATTGAAAGCTAGAATCTGTGAACCCCACAAGTTTCAGATCTGACTCGCCATAAACCAACCATTGGTCCTTAGTATTTCTCAAATACTTAAGGATGGCTTTAACCACTTTCCAGTGATTTTCTCCAAGATCAGATTGGTATCTACTCACTACTCCTGGTGAATATGCCACATTTGGTCTTGTACATATCATGGCGTACATGATAGATCCTACGGCTGAAGCATATGGGACTCTACTCATACGCTCTCTCTCTTCAGGAGTTGTCGGACAATCCTTCTTAGAGAGAGAAATTCCATGGCCTATCGGTAGATAGACCTTCTTGGAATTCTCTATGCTGAACCTCTTCAGCACATTGTCTATGTACATGAACTGGGATAACCCAAGCATCTTTTTAGATCTATCCCTATAGATCTTCATCCCTAGGATGTAGGATGCTTCACCCAAGTCTTTCATGGAGAACTGTGATGATAACCAAACTTTTATTTCCTGTAGTGCGGGGATGTCATTCTCGACTAAGAGAATGCCATCCATGTATAAGACAAGGAATACCACAACTGGACCATTTATCCATTTATAAATGCAGGGCTCTTCTCCATTCTTAATGAAGCCATACGTTTTGATCACCTTATCAAAATGCATGTTCCAACTCCGAGAAGCTTGCTTCAATCCATAAATGGATCTCTGAAGCTTGCACACCTTGGACTCATCTGTGGATGTAAACTCCTCAGGTTGTATCATATACACCTCTTCAATCAGCTCTCCATTCAGGAAAGCTGTCTTTACATCCATCTACCAGATCTCATAATCTAGATGGGCTGCTATTGCAAGCATTATCCGAATGGATTTGAGCATTGTCACAGGAGAAAACGTCTCGTCATAGTCAATACCATAACGTTGACGATACCCTTTGGCGATCAGACGGGCTTTATAGGTCTCCACCTTTCCGTCTGCGCCCCTCTTCCTTTTAAAGACCCATTTACACCCAATGGGTTTAACCCCTTCAGGTGGGTCAACCAATGTCCATACATCGTTGACCTTCATGGACTCCATTTTGAATTTCATAGCTTCAAGCCATTTCTCGGAATCAGATCTCTGCATTGCATCCATATAGGTGATCGGATCCTCATTATTCTCATCAAGTTCGATGAGATCACCGTCCCGGATCAAGAAACTGCAGTATCTATCCGGCTAATGTGGTACTCTATCGGATCGCCTTAATGGTGCAGGTACATTGGGCTCCAGATCTGATCTAATCATATCCGACTCAGGTTCAGCAATTGGTGTCGGTCCTTCTACTTGTTGAACTTCATCAAGTTCAACCTTAGAGGCAACGGTTCCTTCACCAAGGAACTCTTTTTCTAAAAAAATTATCTTAAGGCTGACGAACACCTTTTGTTCATCAGCATGGTAGAAAAAATATCCTTTTGTCTCTTTGGGGTACCCTATGAATGAGCATTTGTCAGATCTAGGTCCAAGTTTGTCTGTGACTAATCGTTTGACATAGACCGGGCACCTCCAGACCCTAAGGTGTGAAAGTGCTGGCTTACGTCCTGTCTATATCTCATATGGAGTCTTAATTACAGACTTACTTGAAATCCTATTTAACAGATAACAGGCCGATTCGAGTGCATATCCCCAGAAAGATATCGACAAGCTAGCAAAACCCATTATGGATCGGACCATGTCTAACAGAGTCTGATTCCTCCTTTCAGACACACCATTATGCTGTGGTGTTCCTGGAGGAGTCCATTGGGAGAGAATCCCATTCTCTCCTAGATATATGAGAAACTCACTAGAAAGGTATTCTCCTCCTCGATCAGATCAAAGAGTTTTAATACTCTTTCCAATTTATTTTTCTACTTCACTTCAAAATCGTTTGAATATTTTAAATGAATCCGACTTATGTTTCATCAGATAGACATATCCATATCTGGATAGGTCATCCGTGAAAGTTATGAAGTAGAAATATCCACATCTAGCACTTGTGCTCATGGGCCCGCATACATCAGTATGTATTAGGCCCAAGAGCTCAGTAGCTCTCTCACCTTTTTCAGTAAAAGATGACTTGGTCATTTTACCAAAAAGACAGAACTCACAGGTTGGAAGTGATTCACAATCACTGACTTCGAAGATTCCCTCTTGAGTCAACCTGTTTATTCTGTTCTTATTTATATGACTTAGCCTACAGTGCCATAAGTAGATATCTGACACACTATCTAATCTAGGGTGCTTGCCAGTAGAATAGACTCTTATCGGGCTTGATCTTTCTGGTCTGGCCCTGCACTGATGTCCCAGCCTGAACTTGCACCTTCTTCACTTTCTTCTTCTTGTTCTTCTTCTCTTTCTTAAAAAGTCGAGAACCAGAAGACGAACCTCCCACTAAGTTCACCGACTCCTTGTGAAGTTGGTGATCTTTCTTAAAGTTCTGAAGCAACCCTAGTAATCCATGGTAGTTTACTTCAGGCTTTGTCATTCTATAATGAGTGAGGAATGGGAGATAAGACTTGGGCAGCGAGTTCAATATTGCATCTTTCCCAAGTTGCTCATGCAAGGAAAAGTCGAGCTTGCTCAATCATTCCATCAGCTCGATCATGTACAATACATGATCAGTGACAGAGGCACCATCCTGCATTTTGGCGTTGAAGATGGCACAACTAGTCTTGTGCCTCTCCACATCATCGGGTGTGCCAAAGGCATCCTCCAACACTTGAAGCATGTCCTTTGGCTGAGCCGTCTCGAATCTGCGACTGAACTCGTCGCTCATGGCAGCCAGCATGATTCAGCACACCGTGGTTCGATCACTGAGCCACTTCTGATAAGTGTCTCTGACTGTTCCACGTGCATTGGTAGCTGGCTCCTCAGGTGCAGAATCTATTATCACATATAGGATCCGTTCATGCTCCAGGACTATCTTCAACTTTTGGTACCAGCTACCAAAGTTGGGTCCCACCAACTTATCATTATCCAACAATGATCGGAGCGATAGGAAAGTGGCCATATTTGCACAAAGGAGAACCATAACCTAATTAGTAATTGATTCATTAAATCTAAAGATTTGAACTTTAATCAAAAGATTTTTCCCACTATTTTATTCGAATTGGTAGCCTCTACCTCCAATTCGAAGAATTACCCTAATTCCTTAGTGGGTACTAGAATCCACTTAGACTGCACACAAGCCCAACTTTGGTTGGCCAACCCATGTATATCTAAGGGTAGGTTCATAACCAATTATTTCTCTAAATAATTTCTAGTAATTTTAATTTTGCCCTAGAAACCTAATCAGTAGGCTTTGGCCTCCACTGTAAGGATCCGGTTAGGTCAAACCATTAACATGATCATACTTGGTGTATCTAACCAACGAATGATTAAGTCCAACTTTGGTTGACTCACCTAACCACCATTAGAGAGACACTTCCAAGTCGTCATATGATGAGTGATAATTTCATTAGTCAACAAGCACCAAGCCTTTGGGTCTGCAATGATTATTGAGTTAATGGACTCATTATCAAACACCTTAATGGGAGGCTATGACCCAGTTATCTTCATAACTTTATCATTTTAAGGATCTAATAATTTTAGAAAATTTAAATAATTTAGAGGATAAGGTCAGATGAACCAGCTTATCATGATCCTCCCACTGGCTTCATCAAGTCAGCTTAAGGGAGACCATTAAAAGGGCTGGTCTAGGAGCACCTAAATCAGTCACACTGATTTACCTAGCTGACATGGGTCAGCTCGAATAGTCAAGTGATCCGATCAAAACATAATTTCACCAAGAGGCCAGGTAAGTTCGATCAATGGGAGGGTCTGCCAAAGCTTGCCTTAGACACCATCAGAAATGACCAGGTAAGCGGGCTCCCAATTAAAAATCACCGGTCTGGTTTACCTTAGACACCAACTGATTTAATTAGTTTCGATTAGATCAACCTAACAGTTCATGCTAGACCGCTTAGCCAAGAATCAAGTCCATTTGGTTCTCGTTAAAGACATGGACTTGACCAACTACAACTATTGTAATTGATCTAGAGAATCCTTGACCTAATCTAAGACAACAATTGATTAGATTTAGTCAATTCTCTAATTAAGTCCATCTTTAATCTAACCATAGGTCTAACCCAATTAATGGACCTAATTCCCACTAACCCATTAACCCAATGTGTTATGGTTTGTGTTTTAGATTCTTCAATTCACAATCCTAGAACCTAATCAAATAACTTCTTAATTCTTAATTAAGTTTTGGGCTGAGGGTTGGGTTCGGCTTTTCAAAAAATAATTTTTATATTTGTACAATAATTTTACAATATGATTCTACCAACCATATTGTATGTTTGATTCATAATCAAGATACAAGTGAAATAAACATGAAACTACTTTAGATCTAATCTAAATAGGTTCATGTAATTGAAACAATTTCAACTTTAAACAATTTCTTTGCACAAAAATTATTAACAAAAAAATTTTATTTCAGATTTAAATATCTTTTAAATCTAATAAATCATAAATTTAATCTAGATCATATCTAACAAATTTATGATTAAAGATAGATCTACACAAACTAGGACAACCATTGCACTGTAAGGGGTAAACCTTACAGTAGGACAACCTTGCAGTTCGTGATTCATCTATAATTTTAATTTAAGATTTAATAATCAGATTATAAATTAGATCTAATCTAAGAAATAATCTAAGCATGTATAAATAATCATGTAATAAAGAACCTTGCTCTGATACCAATTGAAGGAACCAGTCTAGGGTTTCAGGGTTAGATCTTGAAACTTTTTCAAGATCATACAGCGAAAGACTAAAATAAATCAAAATTTATTTTTTAAAACTAAAGAATCCCTAGATCTAAGATTCTATTACATGATTATTACATAGTATTAAATCAAAAATTAAAATATATATATATACAGTATGAACTACATGTTGATCATATCAACATATTTCTATACTACATCTAATGTATGTATTAAACAATAGATCAGATCTATTACCTTACAAGTTAGACGTTCTAACCTCGCTGATCCGGACTTGAGGATGATTTTGCAAGCCGCACATGCGTCCGGCCTCTAGGAGTCGTCCACACGAGCCCATGAATCTCGATCAGAAGTCCTGCTTCAGGAAATCAGCACAGTATGCTAGTATTGCGCTGATCCTTCTTTGATGGTTGATCAGGTGCCTCCTTCTTCTTGATTTGGACTCTTCCAAAGATGAAAAGTAGGAGGAGGAGTTTCAGATCTGAGACGCTCTCAGAAAACTCAAGATGGAGGGAGGAAAGATATGAAAACAAACAACCCTAGAAGAAGATCCTCTTCTTCTTCTCATTTCTCTCTCCAGACACCCTATCTTGTGTCTATTATATCTCCACGACCCAAAGGTCTTTCTCTCTGATATTTGGATGGCCCAAAGGCCTCTCAAATCTCTATCTTTTTCAAAAATTTTATAAAGAAACTCATTTTATAGAGAGAGATATGATAGAGTCCTTGTCTAGGTCAAATACCTAGTCAAGGCTTATCCAAACATGGCAAGATAAGGGGCGCCCAACTCTTGAGCACCTCCTCTTTATTTTCATGCATGGATCATCAGCAAAGGGTGCACAATGTGTACCCTAAAAGCCACAAAAATTTCAAAAAAATTTGGATAAATTTGATATAAAATTGAAAGAGTTTTGGATTTCTAAAACTCTATCTCATAGAATTTGAAATCCAAATTTATTCCTCTTTGATTTGATCCAAACCACCTTCCATGTAAGAAAGAAAAGAAAAAACTTTTTGTGTACGTGAGAGAGACCTGGGAGAGGGCTTTTGTCACACAAAATAAGAAGAGATTGATGTTGAATGAGAGAGAGGGCGTGGGGAAGGCTTATGTGGCGCAAGGTGGAATCCTAGTCTTACTAGGATTCTATCTTATGACTTGTTTTAATTTGGTTTCTCAAACCAAAATCAAACCAAAATTAGATCAACCCAATTAAAATAGGTCTTAACCCAATTAAAAACCTAATTTAATCAGATTAAATTAGATTTAAATCTGATTTAATTTTTTAATCAAATTAGAAATTAGATTGACCAAAGTCCTAGTTGAACTAGGATTAATTTTTTTTTGCACTTGGCTTATCCAATAAACCATTTGGACTTGATCCAATCAAGTCCAAACCAAATCTAATTAAATCATATTTAATTAGACTTAATCTCAGTCCATTGGCTTAATCAAATTAAGCCAATTAGTAATCGATTTGCTAATCGATCCTCCTGCAACACTTGTACTGGGTTAAACGTCAATCGTATTGATCATTTAACCCTAGAACGATTCTTAATCGTTGATCAACCATCCGATCGGATCATGAACTCTAATGTGTGTAACCTCATAGGTCCGAACCTAAGTCAGTAGCACAGAAATAAATTTTTGTACCAATCGAAGTGACCATCTAGCAATGGTACCCGACGACCGGATAGGTCGAATGTGTAGAACAACATCCTTAGAACCCATGCGGATATAGTTTTCATATAATTCATCCCCTTGACCAAAATGATCATAGGACACCCCAGAGTTCAACTGTCAACTCTGATCAGGTTGTCCACATTGTATTTCAAAATATCAAATCCATCTGATGGATTACCCTGGCCAAGGTTTTGCTAAATTGAAATACAGCGACTCATTCTTCTCCAACTCTTGGAGTGGTCAATCCCATCTCGATCACACTCTGACTTCGCAAGTACTTGACTGTGCTCAGAAGCCTTCCGTCTCTGAATTAGAAATTCAGTTAGTCCAGTACCAAAGCACAGTGAGTTGCTTGCAAGTCACTGAGGTGATCTCAGGTCTAAGGGATACTTATACCTATATCCCATCAGAGACATTCTAGACAGCAGAATACTCTAGAGTTGATCACGTTCAATGATGATGTACCGGTACATCTCACCTGTATGTCATACCAATGTCTCCACACTCTTTGGTTAAGAGGACAACCAACCCATATGGCCTACAGTGACCTATGCTCGATAGAAGCTGTCGTCCTTATTAACAGCCTATCATTTGGTCGTGAACTATTTTAAGGACTAATCGATAAATCCTCTCTTTATCGAATCTAAATAGTCCTAAGGACTTCATCATAACAACGGAGTTCATTTAAAGATGAAAGCTTATGATGAAAATGCCAAATATATTTTATTTATTAACAAATCAATTACAATACTTGGTTGCTTAATCATCAACAGCTTGACGATTGACTTTTTGGGACACATTTTCCAACAAGACAGCAGGTTCATATGGAGAGAATCTGCCTTGAGGGTGATTTTGCTACTGTTATTGCATGGATCCAAGGAAGTGAAAGGTAGCTCGATGTTCATCCACTTTTTCGAGATGTCTGGGCCTCTCCTCATCAAGCTGATATGGTCAGAGTTCGACATGTTTATCAGGAGGCAAACACTGCTGTGGATTGGATGGCGGTATATGTTGCGAAGTTCTTCGATGACTGGATCTGGAGACAGGATGAAAACTATCTGCCAACTCAGTGAGATTTTGTGTATCTTAATTTTTTGGACTACTTTCGCATCAGACTGGTATAACCGTCCGTTTGTATAAAAAAATAGGAAAGATCATGGGCTCCAAATTTGCATCTGCTATTAACCTATATAAAGATGAGATCTATCGGTTATAATATCTAGCCAATTAGAAAAAGAATCAGAAAATGATTGTCCTATCATAACCTTCTGATTTAGTAGATGAAGGCACTAGTATATCAAATTAGTTTCAAGAACCAATGCATTATCAAAATAGAATTTTTTTTTTGAGGATAGAATGGAGCAAGATATTCACATTACTTAATTGATTTACAGAGCATTAAGAGTATTTCATATGAAAAATAAAATCCAAGAAGTACATAATCCATCCGACGACCCCATTGATTGAAAGTCCATTATCCATTCGACAACCTAGCCCTACCCCATAGTCCTACTACGACACCAAGCCCTGCCTCCTGCTGCTCGATGGCCATTGCCATGCACCCACCTCTGGCTACCGTTGTGATGAGTTCTTCATCTTTCCTCAGCCCTACTACCTCCACCCCCTACCCCACCTGCAGCCATGCTTGGGATCCACCCCAACCCTGAGCACCAGCAAAAGATCATCTCCAACCTCCCCACCCCAACTATGTAAAGCCATCAGAGATCCACAACCTAGCTCTTCCAATGTTGGCACGGCTTTGATTCTTGCCAGCTCAAGTACGCCAACCTCGGTGACCAGATTGCCTTTGTTCTTGTTAGAATTTTTGTTTTGGTGTTTCTAGGGTTCTTTCATGGAGTTGATGTTTATAGGAATTATGGGAATTATTATGCTAGAACTTTTGTTGGATTCTTGGTCTTGTGTTTCTTAGTTGTCCATTTTATTTTAGGGTTTAGACTAGATCTATTTGATAGCTAGTTGGCTGTTTGTTTATTATCAGGACTGCTTTGTGTTTTGGAAATTGATGAACAATTGCTTGATGTTGTTGATCAAGTAGAGAAAATCAAAAAAACATTGAAGAACCCAAAATGAATAGAAGAGCAAATAATCAAGAAATTCTTCAAATAGAAAGAAAAAATAGCAACATTAACCTCAAAAATCTATAAAAAAATGAAATGAAAATCTAAAACTTACCTTGAAGAAATAACTATTGGGAGGGAAGGTAGAACTTAGCAACTATGATTTTGCTGGTCTAGAAAATTCAAGATATAAAATAGAGAGTACAACAAAAGCTTTAGACATATCAAAAGAAATAGACAAGAATACCATATACTCCTAAGATTTGGTACATATGTAGGATTCTAACACTTATGCTATAAAATCAAAATTCTTGATTTTGGAGAATCCCTCGAGAACGCTACCCATGCTGAGATAAACTTGTGCCCTGTGCCTTAATACAGATAGAATAGTCCAAGTGATGTAGGTCAGGATACTATACATATATATAATTTCTATCAGATCCTTGTAAAAAAAAAGAAAAAAAAAAGAAAATACATAAGTTTGTAAAGCTTTCGAGAAAGAACAACAAACTATGCTCATCCTCTTAGGAACGGACATAATGTTTGCATGCAACAGAAAAAAAAAAATAGTCATCAAGAGAAAGAACTATACTTGATCATGTCATATACAATCGCCTAGTAGGTTCATTTATCTATTGTTTCAGATCCATCATATATTCAAAACACCAAAAGAGCGAAGATTCTCTATTCGTTTCTTTCATTGATTTTTAGTTATTGATTTGGCTGCTTAGCTGAAGAAAACTATCTTTATTGTATTTCTTCTTAAAAGTTATAATTTTATGTAACTTTGGTTGAAAGGTTTTTCCTAAGAGATGATATACAAAATTGACTACAAGCTCACTATGCACTATGGTATGGTGGAATTTGTTATACTCGTTTCTTTTTTATGGCTTTAGGAGGAATTTCAAACAATTAATCTTTTAGCAATCCAATACACACCTTCAAGTAAATTGATATATATAGTTTTTAGAGAATTATATTCACTAATATACATTACATAATTTGGTGATACACACTTATCGACTTTCTGATGTATACTACAGGCTTATTTAGTACACTCAATAATAATTCATTATATACTTACAAATAAATTGATATATAGCTTTTAACTATATCAAAGAAACTTGCAATATATATCAGAATGTTGATTAGTATATATCACTATATTATATAATATATACTGATGAATATAATATGATCAAAAATATATATCAATTTATTTAGAGATATGTATTGATTTGCTAGTATGTAGTTTTAATCGGATATATTGATTTGTTAGATGACTAATTTGCTAAGTATGTGGCCATATATTATGTATTGATGAGATTTATATTTCGAAAACTATGTATTGATGTGTATATCACTATACCATATAGTGTATAGTTTTAATCAGATGGTATTGTATAGAGTTATTGTATAGAGTTGGTGAGATTTGAATTCGAAATCTTTGGACAACTAAATCATTGCCTTAACCAATAAGGTACCGTATGATCTGAAAATAATGAAAAAAAAGCCAATAAGATACCACCCCACCTTGTTATAAATTGATTGATAACATATTTATACCACTCAAATTCTTATGCATAAATACGAACACCAAACCCTAGGCCTCGTCTATAGCTCCCTATTTGGCCGCCGCTCCAAGAATCCCACCATATTGAGACTCGTGAGGATGGAAAAAACAGGAAAAATCGGGGAAAACATGGGAAAATTAACAAAAAGAAAGAAAATTACGGAAAAAACTGCAAATTTGAGCTATACGAGTCCTTTCCGTACTAAAATTTGCGGTGTCTCAGTTTCAATGCGAAGAGGATTCTGTTCTCTTGTATGGTATAAATAATTGGGTTGGGGAGATAGCTGGGCGTTTGGAGGGTACATCGGAGAGAACTATTGATTGGCTGCGATGTCCCTCAACAATTGGGCCGCCCTTCCTCTCGAGCTACAGGCTCTCATACTCGGCCGTCTGGAGGTGGCCGACTAGCTCCGGATCCCGACACCCGCCGCTTCTTCAGCCGCCCAGACCAGAAGATGTACAAAATCCTCCTCCCGGAGATCCACGGTCGCTTGTGCATCGAATCCTCCGAGGGGTGGCTGATCACCGTCGACGAGCTGTCCGAGCTGCACACTCTCAATCCGCTCACCGGGGCATCCTTGGCCCTCCCATCCGTCGCCACATTCTTCGATGTCGCCGGTGTCGTCCGTGACTCCGACGGTCGCATCACCGACTATGTCATCGGCTATGATAACCTGGGGGAGGTGCCGCATGAAGTGGAGCACATGTGCGTGTACTACTATTTGAAGGCAATCCTCGATCCCTCCTCTGCAGCCGTGGCGGTCATCCATGGAGAATTCAACGATCTGTCATTCGCGCACGCTGGGGACGAGTCATGGACCGCGCTCCAACCACCACTTCCGCAGATCTTCTGTGACATCATCTTTCGATCTCGTTGCCCCGGGCTCGCCGGTGGTAGTGACGTGTAGAACGTCCCCAATCGCAAAAGTGGGAGCAGCGGGGCTGTTGCTTCAATCAAAAGTACCTGGTGGGGTCACCGGACGGTAAGGACCTATTCGAGGTGTGGAGGGAGTCGCGATGTGTTAATATGGCTTGAATTTTAGATATTTTTTATGGGCTCGAACTATGATCCAATCTGAAAAGTTCGTATTGCGACCTGAATAAAATATTTTGGGAGGTCTGTGCTGGTAGCGGAGGGCATGAGTTTTGTGAGAGAGGTTTGGGAAATCAAATTGCGGCTAGAGTTTGGAGAGTTCTTGAGTGATTGTATCTCTCTTTTCATCATAGTAAAATTTTTCTGTCGTGTCTTGCCTGTGGACGTAGGCTTTTCAGCCGAACCACGTAAATCCTGTGTTTGTTTTTTCTTCTCTTCTCTATTTTGTGTGATTGTACGAATCTCTGTGTGCCCTATATTTGTGCTTGCTATAACACGGTGGTTACCGGTGGACGGGAATGGCTGGAGGGAGTCCATCCTTCCCGACGATGCGAGGATGACTGTAGCATTCGCCATCTTCAAGCTCGACGAGAGAAGGAACGAGTGGTCCGAGGTCAAAGACCTGGATGATCTCGCCCTGTTCCTCGGGCATAACCACTCGATGGCACTGTCCACATGCAAATTCCCCGAGCTTACGAGCAGCAGCATCTATTTCACCGGTGGCTACAGAGATGGGTACGAAATGGATCAGCGAGTCATCCATGATATCGAAGTGTTCAATTTGACAGATGAAAGTTTCCAGCCCTATGATTTTCACTCGATCGATTCTGAGTGGAATTGGCCGCCACAGATCTGGTTCCCGCCTGCTCCTTTCTCAAGCAAGCCATGATGGAGGCTCTACTGGATGATCAAGATGGCATGGTTAACGAATACGTTTATGCTAGCAGTTGAGATTTATTGCCTCCAATTTTATTGGGGTTTCTATTTAGCTGGTTGATCTTAGGATTCAGGATCATGTTAAATTAGATTAAATCTTTGACTCCATATACTACTGGACCTCTTTTAGTAAAATATAACGATTTTTTTTGTCTTTTATCAAGAAAGAGAGTGTATGATTATGTATATATTATATATATAGAGAGAGAGTTTCCTAGACCTCTTTGTAAAAGAAGCCAAACTCATTATTTTGAATTTTATTTTTTTATATATTTATTTTTTTAATTTTTTTTCTTCTATTATTATTGTTTGATTTAATTGGTGCTCTGTTGCAACTCATAAATTCAAGCATGTGGGCTAGTCTAGGTCAAAAAGTTTTAAAAATAAAAGCAAAGGACCAATTTTTGTGAACGTCCAATTAGGTCAACCCCATTTCATTTTCACTAGTTTGATAAAAAAAAAAATTCTCAGACCTAAGCTACAGAAAAGTAAATATAAATATGAAATGGACACACACACACAAACGGTTTCATTCCGCATAACCAAAATCTTCCAAGGTTCAAATGCCATAAACTTGAATAAAAAAGATCAAAAAAATTTTGCACATGCACATATGCAAATTTCATTTTTGAAAAAAAGAAATCCTTCGGTGAAAGGCCCTATTACAATAACTATCCCCATAAAGTAGATTTCCATAATCCGAACAACCCTCTCCTGTTTTCTTCCTCCCTCCCTATTATTTTCCCTGGCGACCCGCTTGTTCCTCCCGAGTGCCCCTTTCTTCTCTTTGATGGCGGACAACGATTACTCAGCAGTGCTGGAAAATGGATCTACTTGATGCTTGGCTTGTGCCAAGATATCTGGGCGGTAAACTGCATGCAGATTTTGAACTGCTACAGAAATGAAAAGGCATTGTGAGCCGGTAAGTCTAAATTTGTTATTTCTTTTCATAAATTTTCTCATAGTTTTTGAAGTTCTTCATTTCTGATGTTATCCATGTTTTCTTGATGCTCTTCTTGGCTTTTGTCTGGTGTTATATAGTGTTGATGTAGGATTTCGTCTCGAAGTCGGATCTGTTGGAGTTGGACGACAATGATAGGTTGGCGATGATGATGTGCAAGAAAAGTCTCGAACCAAAGATTGCTCCGATGAGAATCTTTGATACTCAAGTTAAAATTCTGACAACAAATAGGAAGAAGGGGAGAGAGGAGATTTCGTACCTTAGACATCCTTATAGGCAGAAAGCCAGATTTGATCGTTATTGAAGAAATATATTTGTTATTTCTTCTTTATCTGCTCTGTGGACAACTGTATATCGGGATCGTTTGAATTTTAAATGAACCGCAGCATTTGAAAATCTTGGAGGATCAATCTTTCTTTTATATGCTTTACGGCTTCGGTCAGTACAAAATCATTTCCAACATATAGATTTTCTGAAGTTAGGTTTCTCGATTTTCTATATCCATTCATGTTGCTCATGTTATCTAAGTTAGGTTTCTATAATTTGTGTTTCTGGATTTCTTGAAGTTTTGATTAATTCCGAATTTTCTATTTTCAGATCTCCTTTTAATTGATTACAAATTTATAATTATGAAGGTAGGAGATAGGATTGTATTTTGGCATTTAATTCTGATTGCAATTTATATATTACCAAATTATTTGTAACCTATAACGTACTGATATATAGCCTACATTATAATTTGGTTATAAATGCAAAAGACTGAAATCAATAGCCTACATTTCAATAAAAAAAAAGTTGTATGAATTTATGGTTATAATTTGAGTAGTCTTTTTTTATATTTTTTAATAAAAATATATTTCTAATATACTTAGATCATTATATATATATATATATTCTTTTTCTTTTTTTTTTTTCTTTTTTTCTTTTTGTTTTTTTTTTGTGCGCAGCTCCATGCCAAAGATTTTCCTATGGGCAATGTCAAAGCCGCTTTTGGACTGAAGTCTTCTCCATGTTGTATGCACCAGTTGCAATTGGACCATGCTGTGGATACGCTAATGCCCTTTGTATTTCACCAATTCTCAATTGCCTGCTATCAACCCGAGAAGACTATTCATCTTCAACAAGAGCACAGGAATCACTGAAACTATTGCACCAAAATATACTCTGGCCTGAATCAAAAACTATGATATCTTCTATCTTATCGTATCTTATCTTGTGATATGTTCCACAAAATACAGATATTTTTGCAGTGACATGAATTTTTTTGTGTGCTCAGTGCAGAAATTTTTGTAGTGACATAATTTCTTTTTGATATAATTCTATTACATGAATTTTTTTTGATGCAATTCTGTGACATGAATTCGATATGGAGTTATAGTTGTATTACCGTAACAAAGGAACTGTTTACCGAGATCCATGATAATATAGTTGGAATGTGTTCATTTAAAAATGGCTACCTATAGCATTGCAATAATGATTTTGTACTTTAAGCTTGGGCTATAAGCTTATGGCCTTATCAACCTGTTAATCCTTGTGGGCTATTCTGGTTTGTATTTGCTGTTTCATTTGCAGCTTATTTATTTTTGGAGGGTCATGTCTACCTCTACTAGAGTTTGGATGGCTATGTTTCCTTGCAGTTTTTTTATTTCTCCGATTTTCTCTTTCTTCCTCTTATATTCTATGTGTCTTTTGTCTGATTATAATTATAATTTTTTTCTTATAGTTTCTGTATCTTATAAACAGTTTTTACGTTCTTCTGCTTTCTAAAAAAGAAAATTTTTTGTGCACTACGGATGATGTAGAAAATTCGACATGAAGTGCACCATCTTATCCGATTGATCCACATAGTCATCACTTTCCAACATACATTTAATGCCTGTAGATCATTTTTTTTGTTTAAAAATTTTGTATGACGAAAATATCCATACTCTTTAGTTATGACACCCCTTCATAAAAATTATGACACTCTTATACTTTAGAAAAAATTATGATACTCCTTCTTAAAAATTATGACACCCCTTCATAAAAATTATAACACCTCTATGAAGGAGGAGTGTCATAATTTTTATGAAGGGGTATCATAATTCTATGAAAGAAGAGTGTCATAATTTTTATGAAAATGTACCATAATTCTGTGAAGGGGTATTATAATTTTTTCGGAAGGAAAGGAGTATCATAATTTTTGTGAAAGATGTCATAATTTTTAACAAGAAGTATCATAATTTTCAAAAAAAATATTTTTATCATTCAAAATTTAAAAAAAAAATATAAATATAAATATTAAATATGCATTAGAAAGTGATGACTACATGGTCCAATAAGACAATGTGGTGTGCTCCATGTTAGATTTTCTACACCGTGGGTGGTGCACAAAAAATTTCTCTTCTGAAAAAAGAACTTTGGGCCGTCATCTCTGCAAGCCTATAGCTAGCCACAGGATCACGTTAGCCTTCTCTCGTGCATAAGAGAAACTACTGCATGCGCCAGGTGTAAGTGAATCAGGGCAAATCTTAAAGCATATACATGGCGGAGAGCGTGCAATCACGACTTGATGAAATACAAGGAGTCGCATGGCGTGTTATCCACCATGGGATTTGCACGGTCCACTTGCACCAGGTGCATGCACGAAGCCACTTCGAATCATCCCATGGGCATCATACTATCAATTTTCATTATTGGTGTGCATCTGGGTCAGATGCATCACATGACCTGGAAGGAATTCTGCATCAACAGTGTTCATCGCAGTAGCCAAACGATTAACTCAGCACATCAAAAATCTGGACCCATCAAATGTGATGGCTCATTGCTCTTTGCTCCGTCTAGCACGCATAGAGGGTTGGAAGAACTATAATATCCTTGTCGAAGGCGATGCATCATACACGTTGGATGGGCCCCATCGGGGCTTGTCAGACCGTGTCCTTGGGCTTTCGGTGGTTGGAGGCAGGCCTTGGCGTACGATCAATTGCTTCTTGTTCCGACACATTACCCACTCCTATCATGCTTCCCCACAACCTAAGCCTCAATTGGTTCTTCGAATAATCCTTATATCTAAACCGTCCATTTGATTCCCTCTCTGATTTGAGCTCCCAAACATGCTTGACAATTAGAATTTTTTTAAAAATATTATTTTTTAATATTTATTTTTAAATCTATCCCTTCTTCCATTTTATTTTCAAACATACGGCACGTGGGCTGAGTTGGCATGAAGATAGTCAAACCACATGTTGAACTTGCGATTTTGGATTTGAAATCACATGTTCAACATATGATTTCAAGTGATGTCGTTTATCATAACAAAAAACTTAAAATTTAAAACTAAAATCGCATGTTGAATATGCAATTTCAGTTTTTATTTGAAATGAAATCGCATCTTCAAGATGTGGTTTTATTCTCCTTTTTTAGAAAAATTACATGGACACCCCCTTAAGTTTACCTCAATTTCATTTATACCCCCTCAAGTTTAAAATGTTTCAATTAGATCCTCTAAATTATTGAAGTGTATCAATTGTTCTTTTCGTCTATTTTCATTAATGGAATACTATCACATGATCCTCACATGATGTCCTTTTTTTTGAAATTACAAAATTACCCTTGATTTCAATTTCTAGTCGAGTGTTAGCCAAAGCGCCAAAAGGTAAAATCACATGCCTCATGTGACCTATTATTTTGGATGCCCTAAATATAGAGGGGAGGAAAACAAGCGAGTCTATGGTCCTTGCTGAGAGAGATCTTCAATTAAGCCTGCCGTGGGTAGAGAAGAAAGAGTCACCATGTACGCTGTGGGTGGAGAAGAAAAAATTCATGGAAGAAAGGAAAGGTTATCGATGGAGATAAAGGCAATGGAGGGTTTCCAATTGAGCTCTTCTAGTTACACCTACTCCTGAAGTATCAATTTTTGCCATTGTGGAACCAGATCATCACTGAGGACCTCTTGGACCACCACAAATCCTGATCAACATTTTTTTGGATGTGAGATGTGTTGGGAATAGTGTCCCAAAGCCAATCGTCAGCCTGTTGACGGTTGTGCTCCTTTTGTATTAGTACATGAATTATAAATAAATAAAAGTTATTTTGGTATTTTTTCATCACAAATGTTTCATCTTCTAATGAACTCCTGTGTTGTGGTGAAGTCCTTAGGACTATTTAGACTCGACAAAGGAGGATTTGTCGCTTAGTCCTTAAACATGTTCGCGACCAAATGATACGTTGTTATCAAGGACAACAACATTTATCGAGCATAGGTCATTGTGTGCCATATGAGTTGGTTGTCCTCATAACCAAGGAGTGTAGAGACACTGGTATGGCATACAGGTGAGATGTAATGGTACATCTGCACTGAACGTGACCGACTCCGGAGCTATTTCTGCTGTCAAGATTTGCTCCAATGGGATATGGGTACAACTGTCCCTCCAACCTGAGACCGCCACAGTGACTTGCAAGCAACTCACTACACTTAGGCACTGGACTACTTGAATTTCTAATTCAGTGACGGAAGGCTATTGGGTGTAGTCAAGTACTTGACTTGTCGGTGCGTGTGTCAAGATGGGATTGACCACTCCAGTTTAGGAGCTGTGTACAGTCGTGTTTCAATTTAGCAAAATCTTGGCCAGGGTAGTCCTAGTGAGGAGTCACAGGACTAATTGAGTTGAGCACGATTCGGATGATCTCATCAGGATTGACAGTTTAACCCTAAGTCGTCCTAAACACAGGAGTCAAAAGGGATGAATTATACGGTAACCATATTCACGTAGGTTCTGAATGTTGTGATTGCGACTATTCGATCTATCCGATCATCGAGTATCATTGCTAGATGGTCACTTCGATTAGTACAGGAATTGGTTCCTGTGCTACCGGCTTAGGTTCGAACCTGCGGGGTCACACACATTAGAGGTTCCTTTCTGATCTTGTGGCTGATTATGAGTCTTATGTGTCTGGAACTCTATGATTGAGAATTAGGATTCTCTGATCAAGAGTTCCACACATTTTGGGTACCGGGGTTAAAATTTTGAATTTCAAATTTTGAATTTGAAATTTGAACTCTTTGATCAGGGTTTCATATCGATGGTCTCTGATGCCTAATTGCCTATCGGATTTGAACTCAATATTTATGAGAGGTTTAATTAGTGATTTGATCGCTAATTAACTCAATTTGATTGAGTAATTATTTTTAGATCAAGTCCAATTAAATTGGATTTAGTTTGGGTTTGACACGATTAGGTTAAGAGTTGACCTAATCGTCGACATAGTTTGGTCCCTGATTTGATCAGGGGTTGGACTTAGTCAATTTTTGATTTGATTAAGATTTTATTGAGCCTAATTAAGCCTAATTAAATTGAGTTTAATTTAATCTAATTGTACTTAACCTATTTTGATTAAGTTGGTTTAATTAAGATCAAACCACCATTCGAATTTGAATCCCTGCACCACCTTAAATCTCTGCACCCATTTGAATTCACGAGAAGAAACTTCTCATGAATTTTTTCTCACGCAAAGCCCTTCTCATGCCCACTTTTGTGCACCATATGGATGGATAAAGCTGATTAGTTAACCATTCAAATTTAAAGCGTGTTTGAATTTGAATGGATAACTTATATCTTTTGCCTTCAAGCTTATCCATCTTGTGCGCCACATAATTCACACGAGAAAAAGTTTCTCATAAAAATTTTCCACGCACAAAGAGTCCACGCCCTTCTCTTCTCACACGACAAGTGGATAGGGATGAGTTGGTTTTAGTTTGAATTCAAATTTGATTTGAATTCAAATGTGTAACCACTTATCTTTATCCTCTCACGCAGATAAGACACGTTTTGAACTGTTTTAAAAGAGATAGGGAGGTGGGGCGTGCGTAGAAAAATTCTGAGAAAGAAAATGGGGTGTGAGGAAGCCTTGTGTGTGAGGTGAAGGTCCAAACCCTTCCTTAAGAAAAAGAAAGAAAAGAAAAAAAATTGGGCGCAGGGTTTTCGGTGTGTATCCTAGGGTTTCTACCTAGGGTTTGGGAAGTGAGATTTGTATGCCACGAGTGTCGTGAGTCCACCAAATTTTAGGAAGAGATCCATCAGCCTCTCAACCAATCATGCAGATGATCTAGAGCATCCGAGGAGTCAGCACACATCGATCGAAGGAGTTCGATCAACATCAGCCATCAAAAGGGTGAAATCATGAACTAGCATTCGTGAGGAGCCGATCAGACGGGAGCTTCGTGTGGACGATCCGCAGAGGTCAGACACTAGTGTGGCTACGACGTGATGATCAGAGCTCTCCGACGGTGATCAGATTACGGTGATCGACTACCCGCAAAAGGTGATGTGTTCTGAACACAGTATAGTAAAAGTTTATTATTTCAAATTTGAATTTTAAATTTAAATGCATGCTGTTGTATCATATTTAGATCCTAGTGTAGGGTTAATTAGTATTAATTAATGAGATTAATTAATAATTTCATGATAAAATAGTAATTTTGAAAAAGTTTTAAAATTACCATTTTGCCCCTGCACTGAATTTTTGCTTCAAATGGTATCAGAGCATGGTTCTAGAATATGATATACATATGCATGCGTAGATTAAGATGTAATCTATAAGTTCAAATTTAAAATTCAAATTTTAAAATTTAAATTTTAAAATTTGAATATTAAAATTTAAAATTTGAAATTTGTTTGAAATTTTAAATTTAAAATTTAAAATTCGAAATTTAAAATTTGAAATTCGAAATTTAAAATTTGAAATTCAAAATTTAAATTCAAAGATTGAAAATTTGAAATTTGGTTGAAATCTCAAATTTGAAATTTAAAATTTAAAATTTAAAATTTAAAATTTAAAATTCAAAATTTAAAATTCAAAGATTGAAAATTCGAAATTTAAAATTTAGTTGAAATCTCAAATTTAAAATTTGAAATTTGAAATTTGAAATTCAAAATTTAAATTTTGAAATTGGTATATTTAGATATACTTGATCCAAGTAGTAAGTAATCTAATTGGGTTGGTTGCCATGGCCGTCCGGTCATAGGAGAAAAGTAAGGTTTAAAGGCCCTCTCTTCCCATTCGATGGGGTCTCCTATGGCGGTAGGGGTGTCGATGCAATTATATCCCATACCGATGAAGCAGCGAAAGGACTTAATTATAAAATTTATCATGAATGTGTTAGATTAGATCTAAAAGAAAATTCATGATTTATTTTGAGTTATTTTCTGTTATGAAATGAGCAATAGGATTGTTGTTTATGAATTGTGCTGATCCATTTATGAAATAAGTCAACACATTTGGTGAACAGAAAATAAAATCTTTCAAAATTTGAAAATTATTTTCGAAATACTAAATCCTGACCCATCAGCCCAAGTACTTAATTAAAAGAATTAAGTGTTGTCTTGTAGGTCTAGAATTGTGAATTAAGACCTAAGACAATTGCATAAACTTGTGGGTCAATGGGTTAGATGAATTAAGTCTATAATTGGGTTAGACCTAAGGTTAGCTTAAAAATGGACTAAATGGAGTAATTGGTCAAATCTAATCAAAAGTTGAATTAGATTAGGTCAAGGATACTCTAGACTCAACTTCAATAGTTGTAGTTGAATGGGTCCATGTCTTTAACTAGATCAAGATGGACTTAATTCATGGCTACGCGGTGGAGCACTATTTACTAAGTTGATCAAAATTAAAACTAATGAACCGGTTGGTGTTTAAGGTAAGTTCGACAGTTTTGACCAGTGGTTCTTAAGCGGGAGCTACTCGCATTGATTCGATTATTGACGAGTTAATGGCAAATCCCCACCACTGATCTCACTTACCTGGCCAATCTGGTAAGTTAGATTTTGATTAGATCACTTGGTGATTAGAGCTCACCCATGTCATTAGGTAAATCAGTGTGACTGATTTAGGTGCTCCTAATGCCAGCTTTAATTAAATCTTTTTTAATTTGACTTGGTGAAGTCAGTGGGAGGATTGAAATTGGTTGGATGATTTCTTCTCTACTATCCTTTAATAAAATCCTCAAAAATTATTAAGTCCCTAAAATGATTAAGTTATAATGATAACTAAGTCAATGCCTCCCATTAAGTGTGTGATAATGAGTCCATTAGTTCAATGATCATTGGAGGCCCAAAGGCCTGGTGCTCATTGGCTAATGGAATTATCATTCATAATATGATAATTTGATTGAGTCTTTCTGATGGTGGTTAGGTTGGCTGGCCAAAGTCGAGCTTGATCATTTATTGGTCTGATTCACCAAATTAAGTCATGTTAATGGTTGGACCTAACCAGATCTTTTCAGTGGAGGCCAAAGCCTACTGATTAGGTTCTGGGACAAAATCAATTACTAGAAGTTGTTTAGAGAAACAACTGGTTAAGAACCTACCCATAGATGCACATGGGTTGACCAACCAAAGTTGGGCTCGTGTGTAGTCTGTGTGGATTCTAGTACCCATTAAGGAATTAAAGTAATTTCTCGAATTGGAGGTTGAGGCTACCAGTTCGTAAAAATATTGGAAAAAACTTTAGACTAAAATCTAAGTATTTAGTATTAATTTATGTACTAATAGAGGTCTGGTTTTTCTTTATACAGCTATGGCCACTACCCTATCTCTCCGGTCATTATTAGATAATGACAAGCTCATGGGACCTAATTTTGATAGCTGGTATTAAAAATTGAAAATCGTCCTTGAGCATGAGCGGATCCTTTATGTAGTAACGGATCCAGCACCTGAGGAGCCAGCTCTGAATGCTAGTAAGGCGATCCGAGATACTTACCAGAAGTGGCTCAATGACCGCACTACCGTCCAATGTATTATGCTGGCAGCAATGAATGATGAGTTCAGCCGCAGGTTTGAGAATGCCCAGCCACAGAAGATGCTTCAAATGTTGAACGACTCCTTTGGTACGCCTGACGACGTTGAAAGGCACAAAACTAGTTGTGCCATTTTCAATGCTCGGATGAGGGATGGGGCCTCAGTCACTGATCATGTACTATACATGATCGAGATGATTGAGCGCCTAAGCAAATTGGGTTTTCCTCTGCACGAGCAGCTCGGTAAGGATGCGATCCTTAATTCCTTGTCCAAGTCCTTCCTCCCATTTCTTACTCATTTTCGAATGACAAAGCCTGCAGTAAACTACCACGGGTTGTTGGAGTTGCTGCAGAACTTTGAGAAGGATCACCAGCTCCATAAGGAGTCGGTGAATGTAGTGGGAGAGTCTTCTTCTCGTCGTCGACCCTTTGGAAAGGGGAAGAAGAACAAGAAGAAGAAGAACAAGAAGGTGCAGCCTCATGCTGGAACGGTTGCACAGGGTCAGACCAAGAAGCGCAAGCCCGACCAGAGCCAGGCGGAGTGCTTCTTTTGCAAGAAGCAGGGGCATTGGAAGAGGAACTGTCCTCAATACATTGCCTCCCTGGATCCGAATAGGCCGAAAAAGAAGTAAGGTAATTATATGATAACTCCTTGCAACTTTTTCATTTGTGATACTACTACCTGGGTATTGGATACTGGAAGTCCTTATCATATTTGTAATTCGATGCAGGGTCTGCAGGTCAGTAGGAGATTTGATGAAGGCGAGAGATTCCTGAACGTTGGAGATGGAAGCAAAGTTTCAGTTCTAGCTTTAGGAATCATGAGCCTTGTAATCAATTCTCGTAATGTAATTCTGAGTGAATGTCACTATTGTCCAAGCTTTTTATTAAATATTATTTTTGTAGGCCTTTTGGACATGTACGGTTATGATTTTTTAATAAAAGAAAATATTTACAATATTATTTTGAATGGTGTTACAATATTTGTTGGACAATTAAATAATAGAATTTACTTACTATCACAGCCTGTTAATGTGGTTCAAAACTTCGGTAAACGTCCTAGAATAGATAATGTGTCAGAAGTCTACCTTTGGCACTGTAGGCTAGGTCATATCAATAAGAACAGGATAAACAGGTTGGCTCAAGAAGAAATTTTTGAACTTGGTGATTGTGAATCACTTCCAACCTGTGAGTCTTGTCTTCTTGGAAAGATGATCAAGTCACCTTTTACTGGAAAAGGTGAGCGAGCCAGTGAACTCTTGGGTCTGGTACATTCTAATGTATGTGGACCTATGAGCTCAAGTGCAAGAGGTGGATATTTCTACTTCATAACCTTCACAGACGACCTATCGAGGTATGGGTATGTCTACTTAATGAAGCATAAGTCGGAGTCATTTGAAATGTTCAAACTATTCCGAAATGAGGTAGAAAAATAAACTGAGAAGTGTATTAAAATTCTTCGATCTGATCGAGGAGGTGAATACCTTTCCAATGAGTTTCTGACATATCTAAGGGAGAATGAGATTCTCTCTCAGTGGACTCCTCTTGGAACACCACAGCATAATGGTGTGTCTGAAAGGAGGAATCGGACCTTATTGGACATGGTTCGATCCATGATGGGGTTTGCTGGTCTGCCGATCTTTCTCTGGGGATATGCACTCGAATCGGCTTGTTACCTTCTAAATAGAGTTCTGAGTAAGTCTATAGCCAAAATGCTATATGAGATATGGATAGGACGTAAACCAGTACTCTCGCACCTTAGGGTTTTGGGGTGTCCGGCTTATGTTAAACGTTTAATTACAAACAAGCTTGGACCTAGGTCTGACAAGTATAATTTTATAGGGTACCCAAAAGAGACCAAAGGGTATTATTTCTACCTTGCTGATGAGCAAAAGGTGTTTGTCAGCCTTAAGACAATCTTTTTAGAAAAAGAGTTCCTTAGTGAAGGAACTGTTGCCTCTAAGGTCGAACTTGACGAAGTTCGACAGGTGAAAAATCCAACATATGTTACTGAACCTAAACCGAATTTGATTAGATCAGATCCGGAGCCCATTGATTATGCACCCTTAAGGCGGTCTGGTAGAGTACCACATCAACCGGACAGATACTATGATTTCTTAGTCCGGGATGGCGATCCTGTCAAACTTGATGAAAATGATGAGGATCCGATCACCTACATGAATGCAATGCAGAGACCTGACTCTGAGAAATGGCTAGAGGCCATGAAATCCGAAATGGAGTTCATGAAGGTCAATGATGTGTGGACATTGGTTGACTCACCCGAAGGAGTGAAATCCAGAGGGTGTAAGTGGGTCTTCAAGAGGAAGAGGGGCGCAGACGGAAAGGTGGAGACCTATAAAGCCCATCTGGTTGCTAAGAGATATTGTCAATGTTATGGTATAGACTATGACGAGACATTTTCTCCTGTGTCAATGCTCAAATCCATTCGGATTATGCTTGCGATAGCTGCCCATCTAGACTATGAAATCTAGCAGATGGATGTGAAGACAGCTTTTCTAAATGGAAAGCTGGACGAAGAGGTGTATATGATACAACCTGAAGGGTTTATATCCACAGATGAGTCTAAGGTATGCAAGCTACAAAGGTCCATTTATGGACTTAAGCAGGCATCTCGGAGTTGGACCATATATTTTGATAGGACGATCAAAACGTATGGCTTCGTTAAGAACAGAGAAGAGCCCTGCATTTATAAGTGGGCTAATGGTCCAGTAGTAGTATTTCTTGTATTGTATGTGGATGACATTCTCTTAATCGAAAATGATGTCCCTGCATTACAGGGAATAAAGATTTAACTGTCGTCACAGTTCTCCATGAAGGATCTGGGAGAAGCTTCCTACATCCTAGGGATGAGGATCTATAGGGATAGATCCAAAAGGTTGCTTGGCTTATCCCAGTCCACGTACATTGATACTATGCTGAAAAGGTTCAGCATGGAGAATTCCAAGAAAGGCTATCTACCGATAGGCCATGAAATTTCTCTCTCGAAAAGGGATTGTCCGATAACACCTCAAGAGAGAGAGCGTATGGGTAGGATTCTATATGCTTCGACAGTAGGATCTATCATGTACGCCATGACATGTACACGACCAGATGTGGCATACTCACTAGGGGTAGTGAGTAGATACCAATCTGATCCAGGGGAGAATCACTAGAAGATTGTTAAAACCATCCTGAAGTATTTAAGAAATACTAAGGACCAGTGGCTTGTATATGGTGAATCAGACTTGAGACTTATAGGGTTTACAGACTCTAGTTTTCAGTTTGATCGCGATGACAGCAAGAGTGTGTCAGGATTTATTTTTACCCTTAATGGTGGGGCTGTCTGCTGGAAGAGTTCCAAGCAGCACACTGTGGCTGATTCAGTATGCGAGGCAGAGTATATTGCTGCATCAGATGCTGCCAAAGAAGCGGTGTGGCTGAGAAAATTCATCACCGAGCTCGGAGTAGCATCCTCCCTTGTTGGTCCAGTTTTGCTCTACTGTGACAGCTCTGGAGCCATTGCTCGGGTGAAGGAACCGAAGGCACACCAGCGGACGAAGCATATTCTGCGCCGCTACCATCTCATCCGGAAGATCGTGGATCGAGATGACGTCGACCTTCAGAAGATCGACGGGAAGAAGAACCTGGCCGATCCATTCACTAAAGCCATTGCGGTGAAGGAGTTCAACGACTATAAGTCGAAGATGGGTATTAGATACTGCACCGATTGACTTTAGGCCAAGTGGAAGATTGCTGGGAATAGTATCCCAAAGCCAATCGTCAGCCTGTTGACAGTTGTGCTTCTTTTGTATTAGTACATGAATTATAAATAAATAAAAATTATTTTGATATTTTTTCATCACAAATGTTTCATCTTCTAATGAACTCCTGTGTTGTAGTGAAGTCCTTAAGACTATTTAGACTCGACAAAGGAGGATTTGTCGCTTAGTCCTTAAACATGTTGGCAATCAAATGATACGTTGTTACCAAGAACGACAACGTTTATCGAGCATAGGTCATTGTGTGCTATATGGGTTGGTTGTCCTCATAATCAAGGAGTGTGGAGACACTGGTATGGCATACAGGTGAGATGTAATGGTACATCTGCACTGAACGTGACCGACTCCGGAGCTATTTCTACTGTCAAGATTTACTCCGATGGGATATGGGTATAACTGTCCCTCCGACCTGAGACCACCACAGTGACTTGCAAGCAACTCACTGCACTTAGGCACTGGACTACCTGAATTTCTAATTCAGTGACGGAAGGCTGCTGGGTGTAGTCAAGTACTTGACTTGTCGGTGTGTGTGTCAAGATGGGATTGACCACTCTAGTTTAGGAGCTGTGTACAGTCATGTTTCAATTTAGCAAAACCTTGATCAGGGTAGTCCTAGTGAGGAGTCACAGGACTAATTGAGTTGAGCACGATTCGGATGATCTCATCAGGGTTGACAGTTTAACCCTGAGTCGTCCTAAACACAGGGGTCAAAAGGGATGAATTATACGATAACCATATTCACGTAGGTTCTGAATGTTGCGATTGCGACTATTCGACCTATCCGATCATTGGGTACCATTGCTAGATGGTCACTTCGATTAGTACAGGAATTGGTTCCTGTGCTACCGGCTTAGGTTCGAACCTGCGGGGTCACACACATTAGAGGTTCCTTTCTGATCTGATGGCTGATTATGAGTCTTATGTGTCTGGGACTCTATGATTGAGAATTAGGATTCTCTGATCATGAGTTCCACATATTTTGGATACCGGGGTCAAAATTTTGAATTTCAAATTTTGAATTTGAAATTTGAACTCTTTGATCAGGATTTCATATCGATGGTCTCTGATGCCTAATTGCCCATCGAATTTGGACTCAATATTCATGAGAGGTTTAATTAGTGATTTGATCGCTAATTAACTTAATTTGATTGAGTAATTATTTTTAGATCAAGTCCAATTGAATTGGATTCAGTTTGGGTTTGACACGATTAGGTTAAGAGTTGACCTAATCGTCGAGATGGTTTGGTCCCTGATTTGATCAGGGGTTGGGCTTAGTCAATTTTTGATTTGATTAGGATTTTATTGAGCCTAATTATGCCTAATTAAGTTGGGTTTAATTTAGTCTAATTATGCTTAACCTATTTTGATTAGGTTGATTCAATTAAGATCAAACCACCATTCGAATTTGAATCCCTGCACCACCTTAAATCTCTGTGCCCATTTGAATTCATGAGAAGAAACTTCTCATGAATTTTTTCTCACACAAAGCCCTTCTCATGCCCACTTTTGTGCACCATATGGATGGATAAAGCTGATTAGTTAACCATTCAAATTCAAAGCGTGTTTGAATTTGAATGGATAACTTATCTCTTTTGCCTTCAAGCTTATCCATCTTGTGCGCCACATAATTCACATGAGAAAAAGTTTCTCGTGAAACTTTTCCACGCACAAAGAGTCCACGTCCTTCTCTTCTCATGCGATAAGTGGATAGGGATGAGTTGATTTTAATTTGAATTCAAATTTGATTTGAATTCAAATGTGTAACCACTTGTCTTTATCCTTTCACGTGGATAAGACACGTTTTGAACTGTTTTAAAAGAGATAGGGAGGTGGGGCGTGTGTAGAAAAATTTTGAAAAAGAAAGTCGGGTGTGAGGAAGCCTTGTGCATGAGGTGAAGGTCCAAAACCTTTTTTAGGAAAAAGAAAGAAAAGAAAGAAAATTGGGCGCAGGGTTTTCGGTGTGTATCCTAGGGTTTCTACCTGGGGTTTGGGAAGTGAGATTTGTGTGCCACGAGTGTTGTGAGTCCACCAAATTTTAGGGAGAGATCCATCAGCCTCTCAACCAATCGTGCAGATGATCCAGAGTGTCTGAGGAGTCGGCACACATCGATCGAAGGAGTTCGATCAACATCAGCCATCAAAAGAATGAAATCACGAACTAGCATCGTGAGGAGCCGATCAGATGGGAGCTTCGTGTGGATGATCCACAGAGGCCAGAGACTAGTATGGCTATGATGTAATGATCAGAGCCCCCTGACGGTGATTAGATTACGGTGATCGACTATCCGCAAAAGGTAATGTGTTCTGAACGCAGTATAGTAAAAGTTTACTGTTTCAAATTTGAATTTCAAATTTAAATGCATGCTGTTGTATCATATTTAGATCCTATTGTAGGGTTAATTAGTATTAATTAATGAGATTAATTAATAATTCCGTTGTAAAATAATAATTTTGAAAAAATTTTAAAATTACCATTTTGCCCCTGCACTGAATTTTTGCTTCAAGATGTATGAGGTACAACAGTCATTTTTGTAATTTTCTATCACAATGTCTAATCTTTATGTTTAACTTCAAATTATTTGTCAGGTAAATGGGGGGTTATGGGTACTTTCATTGGCATGATCCCCCTTCAAAAACTAGGGACAAGGATATTATCAACAGGCTATTATAATGGAACAAAAAGCTTGAGGGCTAAATACTAAGCTACAAAAGAAGAGCCACCTAGTTGGTTTGGTGTATGCTAGTATGCTGGATTGCTATACTTTTTTATGTAATCGATTCTCCATTTTAAATGTACTAATTGTTCTCGATTGAATGTCCCAATTTTATTCCAGAAATCTTGTACATTGTTTTAGGGATATTTTAAGTAGATTGTTGTATTTTGTTATCCTTTGTAAAAGGAAAAAAGTTTTTTCTAAGTTGATAGCAGTGATGGTTGTTATAAGTGCTACATTATTAATGATACAGCATACTTACAAGTTGAACATGTAATATATTATCTCAAATACAGTTCAAAGGATTCAAGAATCATGTTCTGAATTAAGAACTAGTTGCATAGTTAAGGATTTCCTACTATTCCCGACATGTATATTCATTTTCTGAAGTTAGAATATCATAAAGTAATGGTTTGAATTATTTTAAGAACCTATAAGTATCCCCCTTGAACTTCTCTGAGACTCGCAATCTTATCCCCTATTATATTAAAAAGTTTTGATAAACACCCCTAACATTTTATTGTTGTTACACTTACATCCCCTATGCTATCAAAGTGTTGAATATACACCCACTGTTTTTAGAAAAAAGTGAACAGAGGCACATTATCTTATGCAGTCTCAGAATACCTATAAGAACTTTTTTAATCACATGCATCAAAATATCATAATTTTTAATAAAATTTTATAGAAAATATATAAAATTTGATTGACAAATCACAATGTATCACATGCATTTAAAATGTACCAAATTGTTTTATAATGTTTGATAACATAAGACAATGTATCAACGCATAGACAGAACAACCTAAATACACCCAAGTGGATTCAAAAATACATACAAAATACATTGAAGTCCCTGATATATCCAAAATGGCCTTGGTACAACCAAAATGGCCCTGATACATCTAAAATGGCCCCAATACATGTCATGGTTGAGATGAATGGAGTGCTCTATCTAAGACAAATGACCTACTGCTAGCTGAAAGAAAGCTGGCTATGAGAAAGAATGAGCAGGTTGAGATATAGTAGCTCCTAACTGGGAGGACAGAGGCTGGGAGGGAGCTGGCTGGGAGGAAGTAGCTCCTAGCTAGGAGGACAAAAGCTGGGATAGAGCTGGCTGGGAGGATGTGCCTGCTGAAGTTGCTGTCTTCTTCCTTCTCTCACTATCTTTAGTCGATAAAAAAAGTACAAAAAGATAAGTAAATATTCATTAATTTCAATATTGAATATAAACATACCTGTGATCTCTCTCTTTTCCTACTAATTTGGCTCCCAGTTTGACCAGACGTAAGTGGTATCTTATTTCTTCTTCGCCTTGTCCTTCCTAGGGCCTTAATTTGTAAGTCCTAGAGTTATGGCCCCACTATTGGCAATTTTTGTACCTTAAGGATGTACCTCTCCTTTTGTATCTACTAGAATCTTTTGGCTCATTTTTTTTTTTCTTCTTATTTTCTTGGGTCTACTTGGAAGAGCCCTTAGAGGAGGGGGATACAATGGGGTATTTTATCCTTGGCCAAGATTTCATGCTTGGTACCGGCTCAATGATATATTCATAGGCCAATGCCCATATTACTTTAGTGTACCATACACTAACAAAATATTCTGCTTCCTTCTTAACATACATAATAGCTGCTGCAGCATGGCAGCATGGGATTCCAGTTAAATCTCATACCCTACATCCACATATACTGTCCTCTAAAGCAACAACAAATTTATTATTGTGATGCTCAACTTCAAATCTGTGGCCTCTTCCCCATATGTAGTGGTAGTCCAAGGCCTCCAACTTTACTTTCTCCAATTTTTTTTGAATCTTAGGACATAGGGATCCCATAATTTTTTGCAAGCATTCTCTTTTGGATTGAAACCGTTGCATCAATAGCCTCCGAATAGTCTCCAACAAGATAATGATAGGCTTGTCTCGAGCATCAATGATATTGAATGACTCGCATATGTTATTCAAGAGCATACTAAACTTACTTCTAGTACTGAAAGCATGTCACAACCATATCTCTAGTGAATGTTGTCGGAGCCACTACCATGCTGTCTCATCGTATTGTCACAGCTTCTTCATGGTAGTCTCAAAGTGTGGAAGTGTGTTTGCCCTGGCATACTTCCAAAGGGCATCTCTATAGTTCTTGCCCTTAAACCCAGCGATTTTAAAATTGGCGTGCAAGTGTTGCACACAAAATCTATGATCAGCAGTAGGAATAACACTCTGAAAGGTCTCCATAAGACCCTATAAAAGAATTAAAAAAAAATAAATTATGTACAAAATCAAGTGTATTTGGAGAATTGAACAAGTTTTTTAACAAAACAAACAAACCTTCTGTCTGACAGACATAAAGGTCCATCCATGCTCTTCTAATGGACCAATATCCTATAGTAAGCAAGGTTAAAACCAACTCCAGCTATCTTTCATCTCGACCTCTACAATGGCCCATGCAATAGAAAAAATATTTATATTTCCATCCTTCCCCACTACAGCTAAGATCTGTCATCCAAAAAAGCCCTTCAAGTGGCGATCGTCCAAACTAATGATAGGTCTGTAGTCTTTAATGAAGCCCTACTTGCATGCTGCAAGACCACAAGATAACCTTCTAAAAATGGACTGGCTACTCTCATCATGCCTACTAACATCCAATAACATCGTGCTCCCAAAATTAGTTTGTCCGATAATCTGACAGTATTCCCATAAGTAGGCATATTGCTCCCTGTGGCTGCCCTGAATAATCTTCAATGCTCTGTTTTTGGCCCTATAGCACTATACTCTCGAAATAAAAATCTTCACATCCCTCATAACTTACTCTCGAAAGCCCTTGACACTCTATTTTATGTCACTTCTAATCTCATCAAAATACTTCTCTGCTAGAAAGGTAGATGTGACATTATGATTCTCAAATTACCGTCCATAGTTATGTATAGATTGAATATCTTA